>NW_004797279.1:1897382-1909942 GCF_000002075.1 Aplysia californica | reverse complement strand
CGCCACCAAATTTTGAGGACACTTTTTTTATTAGCTCAAAGAGAGAAGTGGCCCCTCTTGTTATGTAGACTCTTTGGTTTTCTACATTTATAATTTAAATGTGTCTGTGCCGATGTTGTGTTCAGAGTTTCATCCAGCTCCGTCCGCTAGGTAAATAATTGCAGCTGTGTTAAGTGATCAAGTTGTTGTTTTTTTACCCATAGCCTTTCAATAAATAACAATCTTTATCGGTGGAATTTAATAAGTTCACCTTTATATGAGACGTGTAGCTCTCATGAAACTGAAGTTGAATTCAGTCTTAAAATCGAAAAGAGTAGGCTTCAACCGTCATCCAGGTAAAATTCAAAATTAATTCCTACCAAACTGAAAATGCTTAATATGTCCTGCGCTTATGCTGTTGTGAGCGCCGTAAGACACTTACAAAATACATAAGTAAAAACAGAAGATGAATTTCACTGATTTTTATTCATTTTTATTGTTCAATTTTGCCAATTAAAAAAAAGTTAATTCCCCAGCCTGACGCAGTAATACAAATACGCAATGATTGACCCATGAGGAGAGGCATGTGTACAACCTGTGCTATTTCATAATGGAAACTTTTTAAATTTTTAATAAGTGTTTTATGTGATGTGAGCACTAGGTACAGCTGAAGTAAACATTTTTGTTTGGGCTCTAAATTAAGTATACTGGGATTCCTAATAACCAATATGGGTCAAGTAACAGAAACACACAATGCGGAAAGAAGCATTAGAGAACATTGTAACAACAGGAAAGTTTGATGGAAAGAGAGGTAGAGGCAGACAGAGGGAAAAGATACTGGACAAGATGACAACATGGCTGGGAGCAGCAAGAACAACAGACACCATTGCTGCTTCGAAAGACAGATGGAAGTGGAGGTCCATGATCGCCCACGCCAGTTGGCAAGGCACCGGATGATGATGAACAGAAACACACTGCCCCAATATGATTTCACTGTCAATTGTCTGAATTCTTTAAATGCAATGGGTTCGACAGACCAGAATTCGCGCAAATTCTATGCAGGGATTCTGAAAAAGATTGAATTGATACAGCCTGGATATTTTCACACAGTGTTTCTGTATATACAACCTGCAACGTACTAACGATTTACTTTCCTTAGTCTCATACATTTCTTGTAACTGCCCTTCTAGTGTCATATACGATACTCGGACAAAAAAATGATCATAAATCAGACTGATACTGTCAATCTTTTTTACACTAACAGAAAACTATTTGCAATATCACAATAATCTTTTAGTACGTTGCAAACATATTATCTAGAAACTTTCATGCAAAGTGAGATTGAGCTGTGACATGAACTTTCAGAAATATCCCTGCATAGGTGACCCACCCCGTTAAGAAAATCATAGAGAAAACTGATAAAAAAATCCAATTCATACTGGTCTATTTCACCAAAATTTTCAAAAACCTGGTATATGTGAGCACCTTATAGATGTTTTAGACACTTGAAAATATTTCCAATTTATAAAGCAAATGTTGCTCTACTAAAATAGTCCAAAATCGAAAAATCGGTTATAGATACCAAAATCGACTTTTTCTGGCTGTTGGCTACTGCCGTAGTGTACCTTAAGCACTGAATAAACACTCACTTACTTACTTACATAATGACACTCGGCAAAATGAACATGGAGAAAATAAGCCTTCCTTCAGGTGAAATTCAGGAAAATAAAGTAACGTTACAAACCAAACTAAAAATATGCAAAATCACACTTTTCCTAAATTTTGTTAGGAGGCCATGCTTTAACACTTCATAGGATCACACACAACATTTTACAGCAATGGGATTCTAAGAGATAGACAGACAGATACTTACAGAATCAAAGAGCCCTTGGTACAGTGGCAGGATTCTGTGGGTAGACGGGTCAGCTCCTGCTCCTATGTACAACGGCTCCTCTGTCAAGGTTGGTAAGTTGCCACGAGCTGGACAGAAGGTAAGAGAATGATATTAATAATAATGAACGAGATACGTTAACCTCGTGCAATATTTAATGGAAAAGAAACTGGCAGAACCTTCTTACAGCTTTTAAGGCGTAAAACATAATATTAGGCATAACACTGCGTGCATGATAACACAGATCTAATCAAGCACGCACCTACAAACCTACGTACACCCATACTAATTCGATCTCTCATTTATTTATATTATTATGATTATTGTTATTAATTGCTCATAATATCCCCAGTACCATTTTCATCACCATTATTATTATTATCATTTCTAAACTATTATTGATATAACTATTATCATCTATTATCATTAGTATTATAATTGTTAATATTATTATTTCTAGTAGTGGGAAAAACCTTTTCGGTAAGTATCTTGCGTCTCTCGTAACTGCATAAGGTCATATGAGCATGCGAGACACATTAAACAGTTTCAGTTTGGCAGGAATTAATTTAGAATTTTGCCTGGGTGGTGGCCGAAGTCTACTCTTATTGCTTTTGGAACACCAAGGGATCTTTAACGTGTGCAACTTGCACACGGGGCCTCGGAGATTTTTCGCCCTTCTCTGAGAATGCAAAGGTGTTAGATCTTACCTAACCTAAGAGCAGGGGTGCGGCTGAAAGACGGAGCCAAGAAGTAGCAGTAGAGTAGATGCAAAAAGAGTCCGGAGCCCAGAGAAGAGGGCAAATGGGGGAGGGGGTGAGGGCAGAAATTTGAGATGAAAGAAAACGATAGAACATGGTTCGAGAGCAAGAAATGAGGTGACAAGAGAAAATTTTAGAGAAGAAAAATGTCCGTCGCTGTAAGGTTTCGAACCCGGGACCTATTGGATGAAAGGCAAACACCTTAACCTTTATACCACGAGAGCCCCCAAATGGTAGTAGTAGTAGTAGTAGTAGTAATAGTAGTAGTAGTAGTAGTAGTAGTAGTAGTAGTAGTAGTAGTAGTAGTAGTAGTAGTAGTAGTATAACCATTATCGTACTATCCTTCCTGTTCTACAATTGTTATCAAAATTGTTGTTATTGTTGTTATGATAATTATGGTCGCTATTGTTATCGCCATTCGTCGTCATCGTTATCATCGTCATCACCATCATCATCACCATTATCATCATCACCATTGTCACCATCATCATCATCACCGTAATCATCATGATCGCCTCCATTATCGTTTTAATAAAACTACGAATCTTCTAACGAACAGCTGAACATACCGTAAGCGGTATGGTGGTTAGCGCTCAGGAAAATGTGCCCGTCCTCCTGAATGACGGTGATGATGCTGTCACCAGGCTGAAAGGAAGAAAAATCGTACGTAGAAAAAGATTTTGGTGACAACTTAGATCTACTCGTCGTTCTGCAGAGGTATACGTTAAATCCCGCCCTATCGACCATGATTTACTACAAAGCTCCTCCTGATTGGCTATTGTAACGACAGCCCTTTGAAAGGGGGGGGGGGTGTATTGAGACCGAAGGCGGTGGCATTTCACAATTGCTGGGTATGGGTGGGTGAATTGCTTCATGTTGTGGTGTCGTTTACATCAAAGCATTTTGCAATGACATAGATTATGATTGGCAAGGAGTCGCGAGTTCAAGTGAAAAGATGGGACTACTTTCAAGAAATCCCCATCTCTCTCTCTCTCTCTCTCTCTCTCTCTCTCTCTCTCTATATATATATATATATATATATATATATATATATATATATATATATATATCTTTCTCTTTCTCTCTCTCTCTCTCTCTCTCTCTCTCTCTCTCTCTCTCTCTCTCTCTCTCTCTCTCTCTCTCTCTCTCTCTCTCTCTCTCTCTCTCGGTGTCTCAGGGTGCAACGGTAGCTCAGATGGTACACACACACACACACACACACACACACACACACACACACACACACACAGTTATTACACTCGCATTCGCAAGACTGACAGACGGGCTGCTCTCTGAATTTTGTGTTGATTTTACACTTCAGCCCACCTACGTCGTACTGGAAACAGATCACCTTTCCGCTTACCGGTATTTTTTTTGGTAATGTTTGTTACTACTTCAACAGTATCCACTGTTGCCAGAAGCACAGATCGATTTAACTCGCAAACGTACAGACGAGTCGATACAATTCGCCTTAATCCATTACAAAAACCCAAGTAAATTAATTTACTGGCCGAGGAGGAGATAAACGAGGGGAGGTGTGTGTCGTTGGAGGAGAGAGATGCAGTAATAGGAGGCAGTGAAAACTAGTGTGCACTGACTCAGACAGAGAGAAGGAAGAGAAAGGAAGACAGTGGGATACTGAACCGCCGCAGAAAGTCGGGGATGATCGTTAAATGGACTTTATTGCTCAGTGTCTGAGAGGCAGAGAACGAATTAATTAAGCAGAAAGATTTTTAAAAAGAGGAAGGGGTGGACGGGATGAATAACAAAGAAGACATTCGAGAATACAAATGGTATAGCTCGTCAGGGAAAAAATATTCGGATACAGGGAACAGTAGATATTTCATTCAGTGACAGACAGAGACTGGATTAAAAATGGAGAAAAGGTGAGAAATGAAAGACTTTGAGACATTTTGAATACAGACGCGACGACCATGTCGGAAGTGGACAGGGGGGCATTTGAGAACTAAGACAAGCAAACCTAATTTCAAAGGGAGGTAGGGGGAAGGGGATGGGGTGGGAGGTTTGGGGGGGGGGCAGGAGGGGTTGGTAAAAGAGAGCGGTCGAGACGGAAACAATACCTGCAGTGGAACAAACAGCACTACGATACCGGCGTCGTGGGTTTGACTTCCGGGCACAGGAAGCGGAAACGTTGAGGAGAGCCAGTGAGCTTGGGTGATATCGTGTGTCCACGGAGCAAAGCAGCCATTGGTGAAGTCAAGGGGGAACTCCCCACCAGGCCTCGGTCTGAGTATGAGTTTGAGAGTGTTGGGTGACACGCTCACCAGGAAGCTCGCGGTGTTGGGGTCCAGACTTATGGTGGACAAAAAAAAACACACCAAAACATTGAAACATTGCAGGCTGAGGGCAAGATTAATATACCTTTTATGGCTTGTAAGTATACACTGTCCCAGCTCTGTATTTTGTGCTGGTTTTTGTTTGTTTGTTTTTCTGTTCTTGTTGCTTTTGTTGTTAAAGGTGATGATGATGATGTGGAGGTGATGATGACAGTGATGATGATTCACTAGTCCCTCCTCCCTTTGATTTACAGCACTGTCGGTATGCTCATAAAATGAACAATAAATGATAATAATGGTAAACAATAAAAATAATAATTCATTTTCTCAATTACTTTTAACAACATTTTATTTTATCACTTCTTCCCTGCACACCATTTTTCGTATGCACTATAACGACCCATTAACTAAGTGAGCTATTATAGTGTTGTTATTTCTAGTAGTGTTTCTAATGTTCTAAATAAAGTAACCCGAATGAGCTAAACGTTGAACTAAACCGTTTTTCTACGGTCTACTATGAATAAGCTGATGTCGTCGGAGGGGGGAGGGGTGGAAAAAAAGATCAACTCATCCGAAGATCAAGTTAACCGTTGGGATCTTAAAAGAAGATGAGGTGCTGGGACCGGAGAAAAAGATCAACTTTACCGAAGATTGACTCAAGCGAGTTCAACACAAACGGAGTCGACTGTAATGCCATAGAATTGTCTAGATTATCTAAACCAAATGTATGTCTCCATAATAATATGATTGTTTTCAACTGTGTAACAATGATGATTTAGGTCTGCTATTGTGCTTGTTTAAACTGATCTTGTTGTTTATTTTGATTCTGCAGATGTTATCCGTATTTTTTTTCTATTGTTGATTGTTAGATGTTGTTTCTATATTTTCTGCTATTTTTGTCGTAGTTGCTGCTGTTTCCGTAATAACAATAATAATAATAATAATAATAATAATAATAATAATAATAATAATAATAATAATACTTTTTTTTACCATGGCAAATTCTTGTTTTAGTAGAGGTTTTACGGCGTTTGCAACTGTATATAAGGTCATATGAGCGCCGTGGCCAATTCTATTATCTGGAGCTTTTCTGTTTAGAAATAACAACAAAATGTGCAGAATTTTGGATTTTGAAATTAGCTGTTAGATTTATAGTAAACACACAGGAGAGTGTTTTACATATATAAATTAATTAATTAATAAATACATTAATTAATGAATTAATATGTTACTTCATTCTTATAACGCTTATTTGTAAATTACACATCTAAGTGTTGCCATAGCCCCAGCTGGAGATGGTTACAACAACTGGTTAGTAATTAATTGTTTAGATCATGTTAGTCCTACATTCCTCAGTAATTATATATACTAAGATCGAATTCGAATTTCCCTCGTGGCGCACTGACCTGTTACCCAGGACAGCCATCTCATGCTGGGCGGACTGGTCAGGCCTGATGGTAAAGCGCATGGAGTAGCGAGGTAAAAGGTCATTGCAGGCGAACAGAGGCAGGATGAGGCTCCCTCTGCCGGTGAACACCGCGCAGCCGTCGGACACCGTCACTTCGCCTTTCACACCTTGCCAAACCGGTCCCGAGAAGTCGTTATCGTAGGTGAAGTAAAATTCCTCTCGACAACGGGCTATGAGCGAAAAGAACCAACGTTAACCTTGTTTTATTGTTTATTGTGTTCCCAGTGGAGTGCAATCATTTCTTTGGGACTGTGTTCATTTAGTTTGTTGTTTTGTTTTCTTTTGTTGCTGTTGTAGTTGTTATTTTGCTTTGTTTGGTTTTTTGTTATTGTGCTGTTGTTGTTCTTTTTCCGTTTGTTCTTTGTGTGGAATTTTAACGTCTAACTAGTCTCAAATGGCTCGGGCCTACAAAACGACCTATAGTACTGTAAAACAGTCACAATAAAACAAATGGAGTGGTGGTGGTTTGATGAATTAGTAGATGTTTAACTTGATACAATTTTGTCATGGAAGTGCCAAAAACTGGCTTGCTAGAATTATTTGCTTGTCTAACTATGAGGATTGAACGTAATTAATACAATTTTCAGTAATATAGGGTAAACTTTGTTTTTCACTTACTTGGGTAGCATCACAGACAGCGTTGGTGGAACAGATCCAGATATAAATAGGCAAGGATAGGAGAGGCAAGAGGCGCTTTCAAACAACTTAGAAACGTATGGAAGTAAGGAATTATAGAAACAGATGCCAGTACAAGAATGTTCATACCAGTGTCAAACGTGTACGTCTCTGTAGATCAGAAACACGAAAACTTACAAAACAAGCTTTTTTAAAAGCTACAGACATTTATCAACAGCTGCTTAAGAAATTTACTGTACTAAACATTTATTTATTGACCCGATGCCATAAGAAATTAACAACTATGGGAACAAACACATCAACAGAAAATAGATCTAGAAATTAGAAAGAAGAAAATGAAGTGGATTGGACATACTTTGAGAAAACCGAAAACAAACATTACCCACAAAGCCTGCAGATGCAACCCACAAGGAAAGAGAAAAAAAGGAAAGCCTACAAGCACACGGAAGAGAGACATACATGTAGATACCAACCTTAAAGAGATGGGATATAACTGGACAGAGGGGGGAGGGGATATAGCTCCGGACAGAAGTGCAAGGAAAGCTCTTATTAGTGGTCTGTTTTCCGGTAATAGGTGAGAAAGAATGATGATGATGATGATGATGATGATGATGATGATGATGATGATGATGATGATGATGATGATGATGATGATGATGATGATGATGATGATGATGGAGTGTAGACCATACTGAATACCGACTACATGTGGGCATTGATATATATAGAAGTTGTTCCACTTGTGCTTCCTGCTGGCGTGAAGTAGAACTACACACACACACACACACACACACACACACACACACACACACACACACACACACACACACACACACACACACACACACACACACACTTTCCCCCAGGAAAAAGCCTGGTAGTGTTAGGACACCGTGGTAAAAGTGAAATGCTTTGGAAGGAAGGTAAAATAATTTTTACTTGACTCAGGTTCGAGTTTCAAACTTCATCTAGATAAATCAAGTGTGCAACCTGCGGAGCTGCAAAGGACAGCATATCAAAAATGGAGAAACTAGAAAGTAAAGACAAGAAGAGTGGGACAGGCTTCTTATTGAAAGTGACAACCACAATCTGCCTATAGAAAGTTGATTGCTGAATAACTAGAAGGCGGACACAGAGTCGGTTGTATAACATTTCATGATAACATGTTAAAGAGCAGTTTAGCCCTTACATTTATAATATATACTCTCTGGAAAATGAACAATTGGAAAGACGTGGAAAGCCGGGGCAAATACTATGGCATCATGTACGCTTTGTACTCACTGTAATCCAAAACATTCTTCCAGTCATGGGGAAAATAGTGGTCATCTATGTGTGCAACATTTTTAGTTATGTGGTCAGTCCCGAGATATATCTGTTCTGCTGTCGCTACCTTGTTCTGTTCTTGCGTGAGAAGTTGCAGAAGTGAGGGCGGCTTTTTGCTGACGTCACTGGGCAAAACGCCACCCCCATCGATATGCACACTCGATATTACGGCTAAATCTTTCTCTGCCGTTTGTGGGAATCGTCCTGTTTCTACATGTGGGAAGTCCCTGTTCAGAGCTTTTATATCCTGCTGTTCAACCACAGGACGAGCCTGGGGTGACGTCTGTACGCTTGAGACGCTGAATTCTATATCTTGAAGTGTCGGGTATACAAACTGAACATTTTGTAAGGTTGAAGCTGCAACACCGGTTGATGGATCCTGATTGGTATCAGGTGAAAAAGGAAAGGCGCCGCTTTCTGAAAGGTAAACTGGAAATCGTTGTTTTGTACTATCTAAGGAGTTTGCAACAGCGTCTACGAAGGAGCGAGTTTCTGTGAAGACTTCTTGGTACTGTGGATACTGGCCCTGTGGCAAAGTACTACCCACAATGCTGTTGTCTGGTGCACTAACTGAAAGGGGTGTGCCATTTTGAATGATTGTCTTAGCTTTACCTTTCGAAGTTAAGGTAGCTGCTGGCAAAGTGTGGGACGAACTGAGCAGGACTCTATCAACGAATGTTTCTTTGTTCCGTGTGTCTTTACTTTCTACTGGTACAGACACGGGTCGTTTCACCTCGGGAACAGTCGGGACGTGATGATAGAAGTCAGGGGTACGCTCTGCTACCCACACTGGTCTCTTGTTGTTTTCTGTCCAGGGTGTCCCTGGAGGCTCATAGTGGGGAACGTTGGCAGCTGCCGTGTCCAACAACACTGGGGAACTAACCACAAGGGGGTCCTCTTTCCACAGGATCTCTCCAGCGGTGTCATGACATACTGCAAGCAGTGACAAGACTCTCAGCAGAGAAGAATACATACTGTGGCCTGAAATATACGCCGTTATATTGTATAATAGGGTAAGACAACACTCCCAGAATACGTTGCTAACTTCAAAACCTAAGAGTAGAAATTTCACCAGCTGTATTTTAGTTTCTTATGAACAGGAGGATATCTCAATCTTTACAGATTTAGCTTTGAGTATACTTTGATCTCGTATAATTCAAAATTGCGTCAAATGTATAAGGGCCAGTTAATCGTTCGTGCTATAATCTGTTATAATCTGCTGTTTCCAGTTGAAGCCATTTTATGGTGGCAACAAGTCGTAACTTTTAAAAGCCAAAATAACTTTTCTGTATGCAGCCTCTGCGCCTTCCACATTAAAATTATTTTCAATAGGCTAAGACCAGTGAAATAGACAATTAATTTAACCGTCAATGGAGTATGAAACTACTCAGAATCATACCCATGTGCGACCTGTAGATACATAATTACTCTTACAAAGAGGTCCTTACAAACAGTTTTCGGTACCGTCTACGTTACGGACATTTGAGATATTGTTATCCGTTTGCGACCAAAACAATAATTTATATATTTCTGCTATCCCAATAAGTCTATACTCAAGCGATTCCTGCAGATGGTTCTATTCATTTAGGAATGGTTCTACTGTCTTTCCTGCATGTGGCTTGATTTTGCTTGTAAGAGGTTAAATTTAGTTTTCTTATTCTTTGTGAAATCTAGAAGTAGGTGGATGGTTGGCAATCGTTCTGGTGTGGTTGGTTCCTTTCTTTCCTTGTCCTTATCTCTCCTCCTTTTGTCCTTGTACGTTACTCTCTAGTAATACCTCTGACCTTCGGCACGTATGATATGACCTATTTGTGTTGCAAGTACCGTAAAACTCTTACTTAAACAAAATCAAGATGTAGGACTAAATACCCAAATTGTGTCCATAATAGGAAGTGAAATACCAATTAGGCTCCCCAAACCCAGTTAAAAATAGAGTTTGATTACGCAAAAACAAAACATGACGAGAAGAGCTTCACTAGCGATAAATTGAAAAAGTAGTGTGCAATGACAGAGAGTCAGCACGTGACATGAAAAATGCAGACAAGGGTAATATCAACAAATCTGTGCATGCAGCACCGAGAATAAAATGAGAAAATTGCTATAGTATGGTTTTAACGGACCATTAGAAACCTCCAAACTATAAATACCGTACCTCGTTAAGATAACTCGTTCAACTCGTAAACTACAGTCACGGGAGAGCCTTTTTCAGTATTAAGCATGTTATTTACGTTTGAGGCTTCATGATTACAATGTTATACAATTCATTCCATAGACCAAATAGCGAGTCCCACTGCCCCGAAAGACTAGATTATGCGTAATCTCCGTCGGGGTTTAAACCAGTGCCATCTGCTGTTCACTTGAGAGTTTTGTAGGGGGGGGGGAGGTTAGGGGGTGTATATTTTTGGTAAGTGTTTTACAGCGCTCGCACCTGCATAAGATAATATGAGCGCGCGAGACACATTAAACATAATTTTCAGTTGGCAGGAAATTTTTAATTTGGCCCGGATGGCAGCCGAAGCCTACTCTCATCGATTTTGGACCACCAAGGGATCTTTAACGTATTCAACTTGCACAGGGGTGTTGTTGAAAGACAGCAGTAAGGAGGAGCCAAGAAGTGACAGTAGAAAGGCTGCAGAAAGAGTCAGGAGCTCAGAGAAGGGGGCAAAGGAGGTGAGGGGGTGGGGGCAGAAAGTGAAGACAAAAGCAGACGACGGAACATTGTTAGAAAGCAGGAAAGGAAGTGAAAAGATAAAAAAAATTTAGAGAAGAAAATTTTCCGTCGCTGTCCGGAATCAAACCCGGAGCATATTGAATGAGAGGCAAACACAGTAACTTCTAGACCACGAGAGCCCCATCAAGAGTTTATACCTGAACAGAATAAGTTCCATAGCTAAATGTGTCACGACACGGTGGAATCAGGCGCTCATCGATTTTTGCACATATGGAGTTATTGGTATAATCTTAAAGCTTGTTAATTTGTCAAACTTTCAATGAAAAATAAAAGCATCTGTCTGAAATAGAAGATGAGATATGTTCAATCAAAGGAGATTGGGGGGAGGGGGGGTACCTGACTTCAGAAGTAAAATTAGCGAGAAATTGCCGCCAAAGTTAGGTGACATCCAAAGCTTGAGAGTCCTTGGAAACTGCAAAATTACTTTTTTTAATGCCTTTAAGCAACCTTTGTCAGTAAAACCTACACAGAAATGTGTTTTTAAATGGGCCGAAACAGTGATTTGCCTAAAAATAGAAATTCGCTAAAAATTGCCAAACGAGCAGGAAAATATGCTGGTTTCATCGATATAATTTTGACAAGCGCCTGATTTCACCACGCTGCCTCACACATAGAAACGCCTAATCGATAAGAATAATACTTACTATCGTTTATGTAGCCCTGTGCCCTTTCAAAGGAACAAAAGAAAACGAAACTATAAGCTTAGCTGACCAAAACAGATCCAGACAGAATGACAGGACAAGCACGAATGTTCTCTAGCATTAATATACATAAAGAAAAAAAACTATATTCAAGACAGTAAGCAGCCAAAGTATCTACTTTTCCCCACTTGCCAAACTGGCAAAACAGCCCCTAACCCAGCTTACTAAAACTGGGATGAATGCATTCCTGCTCCGAGTGACAGCGGCTGCAAAATGGCGATCCCCTTGAGTAAGGACAGTAAAAATCTTGGACATTAAATGCAGTGCGTGTCACACGGTGCTATTATTCACGTACTAAAGCAACGCCCATGCTATTCAGATTCTATAAAGAAATCCAATTTCTTTTTTTTCTTTCAAAGAGAAAGAACGAGTAATAGCTTTTGACTTTAGAACTGCGAACGTTACAGGCAAGAGTTCCCATTCCTACATACTTACATCTTTATGTAAATATTCCCTATAGGAAAGGAAAACAAAGGGTGCAGGTTGGGGGCGAAGGTGAGGGGATACCCACAATGTCTTGGTCTATATGTGCTTGCTAGTGTGTTTGTGAAAGTAATTTTAATTTCATGTGTACTGTTTAGTGAGTGTGTGAGTGTCTGTATAATAATATGTCTATGCGTGTTTGAGAGTACTTGAGAGTGAGTTTTAAGAAAAATTTGAGTATGTATGTGTGTGCATTTTGCCCACCTGTATAGGTGTGTGAATTTGTGAGTTAGCTCATGAGTTTGTTTCTGTGTGTGTGGGGGGGTGTTTGTGTGCTTGTGTCTGTTTGTGTG
>NW_004797279.1:1890524-1895785 GCF_000002075.1 Aplysia californica | reverse complement strand
TGTGTGTGTGTGTGTGTGTGTGTGCAAAAGACAGAAAGAGAGAAAAAAAGAGGGGGAGAGAAAGAGAGACAAGCTGACAACTGACAAATCAAATAGGGCATAACCATCCAAATGAGTGATGCTGGGTTTCCTGAAAGAGCTTGTGAAATAAGTTATCACAAAATGTCAGTATGCCAACTTTCCCACAGCTAGCCAAATCAAGCAACATCTAACAACCCCAAAAGTAGCCAATTAGACACCTGCTCACTCTTGTGGGGTAGGTCGTTCTAATTTTGTCAGTGTTCTAGTTTTGTTGCAACACCCAATCCCCCGTGTGATGGTTGGATCCTTGGACACGTACAAAAGTATGACTCTGCCTATAACAGAGGGAGCGTGGGAAAGCAAGAAATGAAGTCACTGATTGGACAGTATGACATAACCGAAACAACCTAACTCATGAAAATCGTGTTAGGAAGTGGTTCGGGGTAAGATATATAGTAGCGAGACTTTGAATAATTCTTGGGGAATTTTATTGGCTTCAAACACGCTGCTTATCAGTGTCTTCCATATCATTCATTGTACATGTATTGTGATGACTCTACTCGCCCACGGACAGTGAGTCGTCCAACAGGTCAACCCACAATTCATGGTACTTATTATTTTCGATAAGCTTTCCGGTTGAAAACACTCCGTGAGATAAAAGTATACTAAACAGGGTATGTCCGACTAAAATCAACGTAAGTGCACACATATTAAGAAAAGACAAAACATACAGATGCAAACACAAAAACACAACCCCCATACAAGCAAAATTTTATCTCTGTTCCCTTCTACCAACTCGTCCTGGCCCAGTAGTTTAGGTACCAATACTGACAAAGTCACAACCACAGTATGAAACTTAGAGCAAACTTTCGGAAACTTCGGTGACATTGTTAAGGTAGCGGAGCAGAGGGTGCCCACCTCGTGACTCGAAAGAGCTGAGGAATGTAGGACTAACATGATTCTAAACAATTAACTATTAGCCAGTTGTTATTGTAACCATCTCCAGTTGGAGCTATGACAACACGTAGAAGTGTAACTTACCAAAAAAACGTTATAAGAGTGAATAAACATATTTATTTATTTATTCATTTATTTATTTATATGAAAAACATTTTCCTGTGTGTTTACTCTAAGACTAACAGCTAATTTCAAAATCCAAAATACTGCACAGTTTGTCGTTATTACTAAACACAAAAGCGCGAGATGATAGAATTGGGCAGGGTAAAAAAAGTCTCTTCCGTACCCTCTTTATTCTGCATTTCCCTGTGGAAGTTAAATCAGTGCGAAAAGTTTTTAAAATAAACTTTGAACCAGCTGTGTCCTTAGGTTTATATTCATTTATGTTTCCTTTTTCAGTACGTATGTTTCTCTATCTAATGGATTGTCCGTACCCATTTGTATTCGCATACACAACACTCTGTCCACCGCAGACATAAAGGGACTTTATGATGATTATACATGTACATGCAAGATGTGCACTGTTATCTCCCCTATAGAAAGAACAGTTTCTGAGAGACAGACGTGAAAATATGACTGGTTGGTGGAAGCTGACCGTTTTGCTAGCTGGTGATTGACTTAGTTCAATTCCTTCCAGTGATGTTTGCTAGATATTTTATCTGTGATGTTTAAGGCCGCTCAGTCTGTGTGACACTCAGAGGCGAAGCGTCTATATAATCAAATAATCACAGCTTCCCTTCCTAATTTTGAAACATTGTCACAGTCAAATTCACCCATAGACGTAAACCTCATAAATTAAATGTAAAAAGACGTTCATAATCACCAATGAACAATAGACTATGCCTAACCTTCAAAACCGTTTCATTGCCACAGAAATAGCCTGTTCGCCCCTATCGGGCCACTCCGTAAGCAGTCTCAAGCTTTGATTAAGTAAGCTTAAAGTGAGGCTGGAAGAGTCAACCAATAGAGTTAAAGGGAACATGTGCATAGCAGTCAGAACTGTTTCATTGTCGCATATACCCTGTTCACCCCTTTCGGGCCACAGTTATAAGCACCCAGACGCGCTGATTAGGTAAGCGAACTATTACACTGGTCGAGTCTACCTCACAGATGTGAGGGGAACTAACTCCTAATAATCCTTTGAGTCCTGCTACTACACTGCTAGTGCTTGGTTTTTTCCTCGACTTTTTAACGTCCTATAATCAGATCGTGACCTCGATTATGACACCGGCTCCTGGCCGCGAAAAGCTAGACAAAAAAACAGCCAAATGTGAAATACAAAATTAATAATTGGCATGCTCTACCAAAGTGTTTCGGCTGTCTGGTATAACATGCCATTGTAGTGCTGACATCTCTGCTTCTTTCCTTGGTGTTCGTGTGTTCAAATCTAAAGTTAAATTTAAGGTTAGTTAGAATAAATATTTAATGAAATACTTTCCCGATTATTTTAGCGGTTGAACAAGCATACAACATGAATTCAGGATTTGTTTTCATTCACAACTCAGAGTTGCTGCCTCCAGTGCCAGTAAGATTCTTGTGACTTGTGTGAGTGTGATATCTCCAGGCCCTATCTGGTTCCATTTCACTTTGATTACCCTGTCAAACAAGTCAGCCTTCGCCCCTGGTGACACTGCAAAGATTATAAGTTATATTGGTGAGGGCAAAATCCGTAGTGCAACTTATCCTCAAATATTTCCTCGACGGGAGATTCAGTGTCATCCATACTTTGTACAGCAGTTTGTATCAATTTGTTTTAACTTAATCATATTTTTCCAAAAACAATTGAGGCTAGATTTTTTTTTAAATTTTCATAAATCTATATAAAATACTGTAACATCTCCGTCACGCAGAAAAAGAGAGTGTTCACTGCACTTCCGGCTTCTCCCATACATTTTGCATACGTATATGGCCTACGTCATAACTCACCAATGGCACTTTTATGTAACAAAACTTGTTGCAAGAGATTAATTTTACAGTGAACTCTTTTTTTGCACTTAAGGTTCTCAAAGCATGCGCTAAATAAAGATTGTGTCACAATTAGAAAAAAAAATGACAGACTTGTTTTTAAAAGCGATATTGCCCCAGCTGTAAACCTTTTCAAATATGTAGAAATCATCCTCTTGCATATTTTATTGATATTTATTTTGATATATATATATATATATATATATATATATATATATTTATACATGTATATATAATAAGACAAAACAAAACCCGAACCTCAGGTCTGACAAAGCTGTTCGCCATCAGTTAACACTTCCGAACCACTAAACTCTACAGGGCTTCCAAAGATATTTATGTACATGGTTTGTGAAGTTTAAATTTCAACTTTTTTGACGGGAAAAAAATAGAAAAATGAAGACTATCGTAGCAATCACTTCTTACTGAGGATTTAATACTTTTAATTACGTTATCACAGCTCATAATATTGTTGAGCTCTATTTTACGGTGAGACGGTACCAACTATAACACAATTCAAATGTATTTGTTTTATTTATTTTTCAAATACATAATCAAACATAATATTATACAAGCATGTGATAAACATAATGGTCTTTTTTCTTCTTTGCGTTTCCCTGCTAGATCTCAGAGGCAGTTGACTGCTGGTTCTTCAGCAGTGCAACTGATTTAATGTATGTGACTGCTTTTGCTACTTCGTAGCATTCAGGCAGCCACTTTCCGATTTAGAAGGTTTAATATATGTTTTTATACTGAATATAGTATCTTCTGTTTTAGCATGAATTTATCATTTCAAATTGTCCCCCGGTGGCGGCCGATGCCTACTCGTATCGATGTTAGGACCAGCAAGGAATTTTAATGTGAGCAACTTGCACACGGGACCTCCAGGGCTTTTTGCACTTAGTCGAGAAGACTAGGTGTTGGATCTTATCTACTTTAAGATCAGTGTTGTGCTGAAAGACAGATGTAAGAGGGAGCCAGGAATAGGTGTAGAAAGAGTCAGACGTAAAGGAGAGAACAGCTCAGAGGAGACCCAGATAGGGAGGGTGGTAGAGGAAAAGAGCAGATGACAGAACAGGAAAAGGGGTGAAAGGAGAACATTTAAGGGAGGATTTTTCTCGTTCTCTCGGGTTTCGATCCTGCGACTGTTTGAATGAGAGGTAAACACCAAACTTCTAAAGCACGACAGTCTCCCAAAATATAATGATGAATTCAAGTAAAGCACATTTACATCTATTCCTGGAGTGGCGAGGTTTCCTGGTCGAAAATCGGAAACACTCGCACAAATCTCGACTTTCGGATTTTGTCTGGAATGAAAGGCAGTCTGTACAGTTGTCGCCCTTCGGCGTATTTGGTGCTCGGAGCCTCCTCCTTAGAACTAGCTTCTACTTCTTCCAGTTGTCCCAATAGACCACGCTCTTTCAGGGTGCCTGGGTGAAAGAAAAGGAAAACTTCAATGCATGTTGTATTTGGACTAGTGTACTCGAACTGCACATACAACTATGTGTTCTGTTGGTATCATGGCGGGTATGGTTAAATTCAGTGATTCTTTTTCGAATCCCCAACAGAGTTTGTCTAAGCTGTTAGCAGTTATTCTGTGATTCTTTTTCGTCGCTGATTTTGTTTTTGGTATTATCTGCTTTTTAAAAAAAGTTAATCCTTAAAACTGGTAGTGGATTAAACATAATTTATTAAATTGCAAATTACTATATATATACAAATAACCAAAATAAAACTGATGACATCACAGTTATGATTGTCCAAGATTTCGCTCAGAATGTGCCCAGAAACAGTTTCCGACTCCGGGATTGCAAAGTTAGATATATGTTTTTATTCAAAGTTTGCCCAGACCAGCATTTCTTGACTATTACATCCTTTTCAACCCAGATCAATTCTCACCTGCTACTGTGTTGTCCAGAAAACAGGCGAAGGCGCCTCCAATGAACGATGAGTTGGAGAGCAGCATTCTGATGGCCGAGTCCCCGGTTTCGCTGCCTGTGGAAAACAATTGTAAAACATTTTGATATTATCTGGTACCGTATACAACAAGTATCCAACCTAAATATGTAGACAAACGTCTGAAAGTTTGCACCCATGTTAGTTTTTTCTAGTTTTTTTTTGTGTCTATAAATTGATCAGCAACCATTTAATCAGACAGATCATGTATTACGGAATGAACCAATCAACCAATCAATCAACCAATCAATCAATCAATCAACCAATTAATCAATTAATCAAATAATCACTTTTAGCTCATCTCTCTCTTTCTCTCTCTCTCTCTCTTTCTCTCTCTCTTTCTCTCTCTCTCTCTCTCTCTCTCT
>NW_004797279.1:1887229-1888843 GCF_000002075.1 Aplysia californica | reverse complement strand
TGTATGTATGTATGTATGTATGTATGTATGTATGTATGTATGTATGTATGTATGTCTGTTCGTCTGTCTGTCCGTCGGTCTGTCTGTCTTTTTGTCTAGTGTTTTTGATGATAAGTTTCTTCTCAGAATATACATGTCTCTCTTTGACTTTGTCTACTGACTTCATGGATCTATAAAATCATCGCCTTTCTTGTTTTTTTCTCTAGTGCACCCACCCACGCCCAAGTATAACTTTAAGTATTATAGCGGTCGTTTAGACAGGTATAGTTTTCCTAATCGTTTTCTCTGAAAACTCTCTTTTGCCCCAATGAGCATAATTTCATCAAAAGATAGCAGGTTGTGCCACCTTATTGACGGGTGGTAACTATGATGTGTCCAGAACCAAGGTACTAGAGGTGTGTAAAAAGTTTGTTTAACATAATAAACAATTTTGTTAATATGTTATAATTGTTGTATAAATGATGTGACGTGTGCTAACTGGATGCCTTTTTGTCGCCGTAAGACAAATTTCTGAAAAGAGAGCAAATAAACTACGGTTCTCATTTTTCTCTTTTCTTTCCTTCTTTTTTGTGTTTACCTGTAGGAATGACAAGATGACTCCAATGAACAGAGCAATCGCAACAAATGTAGTCCCGCCCAGCACAGAGTAGGGGATCGTGAGGAAGGCAGCGCCTAACTTGCCCACAACAGCCAGCAAGATATAGATGATCCCAGTACATTGCATCACCCTGCGGCTCACCACCTACACAATTGTATTGATAATAAGGATGAACTAAAATGAATCAATCCAAAATCATCATCATCATCATCATTCTCATAACACAGGGAGGGTAGAAAAAGGACCCATTAAAAGGACAATAACACAGTTGTATTAATTGTACTCGTGTCAATAAAACTTAGATCAAATAAATTCAACCTAGGGGACATTACATCTGACGTATTGAAGAGAACATCAACTAACGTGTTTGAGAGACATCAAGTGTTGTTTTTTTTAAACTAGCCAAATTTGAGTGAAATGTTAAATTTCTTAAAACTCAACCACAATGTATATTTGTACACTGAAGAACAAAGTAACATTGACATTTCTAAATAAAGTCAAGAAAGGCGTAGGCTATTTGAATTGTATATTACATTGTGTTAACTATTTCTCTCTAGATTAGCTCGAATACGAAATTGGGGATTTTAAATAACCCCGTGGATTGTTTCTGGGTCTATTCTTTGAACGTCCTATTCAACATTAAGTTCCATCTGTTCCATTGTTTTGTATGATGTTTCCGTTGACTCTGTTTGTCAAAAAAAAATCTCTACGGAAATAACTGAGGAGGTTCTAGTAGGAGTAATGCGGTGACCATTTATTTGAATGCTTTCAACTTGCAATACGTTCCCAAAAGTTCTCTTGTAACCACGCAAAGACCCCTCTAGATATGCCAGGTATGGTTCCAGTCCCTCAACAGCATAATAATATTAATAAACCCTTTTCCTTCCCAAACTTCAATACTTTCTCAGCACGATCAGTTATCAATCTGATGTGACTGTCGTGGTTTCACCGTTCTTGAAGAAAAAGAAGAAGAAGAAGAAGAAGAAGAAGAAGAAGAAGAAGAAGAAGAAGAAGAA
>NW_004797279.1:1881661-1885878 GCF_000002075.1 Aplysia californica | reverse complement strand
CACACACACACACACACACACACACACACACACACTCACACACACGTGCGCAGGCAGTTAATGTTGGAAAGAGTGTTAAATATAACCTATACTAAAATCAGATCCAATAGTTTCGTTTAACTTTTCCTTCACCACTTAGAGGTGGGAAGTCAACTCGGCCAGTAAATAGCGACATTTACACCCTATGGGCTGACCAGAAAGAAAGTTCGTTCAAAGATATTGGAATACCTTTCTTGTTTATGACGCAACAGACATCAAAATTGACCGAAAGCTAAAACTTACATCCTGATTATGTTTTTCAAAAATGATAATTGCTGTTACACAACCAAAAGATGGTGGAGCAGTTAGACCTTATACAACATGCTTTTACAATAATTTAGATGTTTCAGCACACAAATACTCTCAAATCGACGTGTGCATGAGTTGCTAGGGAAGACAGGACAGATATATGTATCAAACAAAATTCTCCAAGCGAAAGATCCATTTTGTAATGGGCTGCACATTTTGAACGTTTTTGGTCCTTTGAAAAAAAAGAATTTTTTTCTAAGCGCTGAGTAACACATGGATTGCAGCCTGTAAAAACAAAGCACTCTTGAAAAGGTTATTGTGGTCTGTCATTCGGTGAACTTTGACAGACACCTAGTCACCTTACCAAAATGCTGGAGGGGATTTGAACGCAAGATAAGGCTTCTCCTCATGACGCCAGATCTGTTCTGGGCTTCCCAAAAAACATTTTGATTACAGAACAGTCTGTCTGGCTGAGCACAACTGGACCCTAAACAATCTTAACCTGAGTCCATTGGAATTTCACCATTGGGGGTGTTTGAAGGACTAGATGTGTTCGAAAAACCTTCGAATGTGTCCAGAACTTGAGAGAAACCATCACGGAGGGCACAAGAGAGATTTCTCTCGAGCAGTGTCCACAGGTGATTATTAATTTCATTCAGAGTCAGAGTGTCAGAATGTGCTTCAGAATGACAATAGTGTTTTACTCGAAATTTGGAATATCTGGGATATATCTTACAACTTTGTTTGTAGCAGTCATACTCTATTGTTATTAGCACATAATTTATAAATCCGGATGGATGTTCCACGTTTCTGCAAAGGTTGATGTTTGCACCTACTCGTATATTCGTAACGGTTTTATCGGCGTTCTTTTGGACGAACTTTTTTCTGGTCACCTGGTAGCTCAAGATGACATGCACATAGTTTACCCGGGTGATGGCCATGACACCAACGTTAGATCCATAAGAAGAAGTGGCGTGGCAACAGCCTAGGGCGCCCCCAAAGAGAGAGACGAGCCCCTCTATGGCTATTCCTCTGTTGAAGGCAAAAGGTGGCGGGGGCGGTACACGTGATGTGCGAGCGCAGGCGTTGTAGTCGCCGATTGAGTCCAGGACTGAGAGAATAGTGGCCACAAAGAAAGCAATGAATCCACCCACGTTGAACGAGAACGGACCGAAATTTCCTGTGGCAAAAAAACAAAACAGATAAAAGCCTTTTGTGAGGCTTACCAAACGAGATAAAAAGGAAGAAACAGTGAAATATTCTTTGAGTTGCTCATATTGGAGAAGCTCGACTGTTAAACACAATTTGAAAACGAAGCACTTCGTCCTGAGTAAGGATAGAAGGAAACGATTAAAATTAAATAGCCCAGAAAGGACAGTGCCCTATCCAGCACCACCTCGAGGAACAGGATGGGGAGACAAGTAAAGGAAAAGGGGGGGGGGGCCAAAGAGCGAGAAGAACGGGCGTGAGGGAATGTGGAAAAAAGAGAAAGAGTTTACAACGTACAAAGTCAAGCTCTTTCGAGCCTGTGCCCCCAGTAAAACAAAACTGTTCTGTAATACATCAAGCCTTCTGCTTGGATGAAAGCATCTTTTTTTGGCCAAACGAGAGGAAGATAATGTGAAGTTTGTTTTTTTTCCCCACCAATTTTAGGGATTACATGTGTCTCATTTTGCAAGATGTTATCACTTAAAATACTAAGGTTTTTACACTTTTGGACTACTGGTATTCAAATTGTGCATAGTGTCTTTACAACCATGGTTGCAACATTTTTTCAACATCACATAAGCAAAGTCTTTATAATATTTTTCATTTTTTGTGAGACAATTGATTTTTATATCTCTGCCCCACAAAAATAAGCATCTTTTTTCGATATAGCACATAAAATAAGTCACTAACACAAAACTAATTGAAATATTCCGGTGGGGGTGGACAAAGTGTTGTAGTGCAGTAGTTTGCGATCTTATTAAATAGCGAAGAAATTGCTTGAAAAATGAAAAATCATTAGGATTGTTTCAATGTCCTCAATTTTAAGGTAACCGTTACATTATATACTTCTCAGATGTCGATGAATAATGATTTCTTCACATTCAAATCTCTGACCATGTTCCATAAACATGCTAAACACAATGATAGCTCGAAAGATTGTGTATGTGGAGAATCTAAAAAGATGGAGATTTCAGTAACATCTTCCCCTGATGAACTTTAGAGCCGTTCTCGCTGCATGACATGTATTGTTTATCTCACCCGGGTATGGGAAGATGAACCATTCGCTGTCCTCGATCATGTGGGTTCTGGCATCCGTCCGGGCAAAGTAATTTTTGCTTTTAGGGTCTCCAGACAGCCAACCTACCTCCGTGAGCAAGGCACTTAGTCCCCAGCCGACTATTATGCTGATCAAAACCTGAGGAAAGGGACAGGATTTTTTCCCGTTGGGGGAGGGGGGGTTGAGGTTGTGGGTAGAGGTTGTCTAATTACATTCGTAAACACAAAACTTCTCTGCAAAATGTAGCCAGTACATACGCGGCCTCCATGATGAAAGAACGTTCATGAACATAATATGGTCGATAGTCCTGCAATTATTATGTGTACCATCATACAAACAACAGAATACAGCAAAGTGTTACTTAAATATAAGTTAAAATATGCACAACTTTGTCTTGCCCCTATCAAACTTAGCTGACAGTCCAAGAACTCGTATTTACTTCGTTTTACTTTTTACTTCCATTTCATCGCCAGCGTATGTTATGTTGTGGCATCAAAACGTCGCTCTTTCAGAAGCATTGCTCTAAACGCTTGTGGGTGACGCCAAACCCTCCAACCAAACAGAATGCAATTGAAGAAAAGCTAAAAGAAAACCATGAACTCCTTTCCTCACTTGAGGGTTTCCCTACAATAATAATTAACCAGTTACGCTGACCGTTACTGCAGTCAGAGTCTATCAAGAATGAGTGGCCAGAAGGAGGGAGGAAGAGGAGACAGTGGGAAAAGAAGAAGAGGAAGACAAGGACCATAATGAATATTATGTAGAGTGCCAGTGCGATTTTCCTACCATTTCACTACCAAAAGAGCAACGTCTGTCCCCCATTCCCTGGAGCAATAGTGCATTATCTCACCGCAAACACTTGATGTAGCGGGTACCAGAAGATATGTAAGCCCCGGCGACGTGTCCAGAAGGGTATAGGAGTCTTCCTGTTGCCCAGGTACACGGATAAGATCACGCTCACCAACGCCGTGCTTTAATGAGTAGGAAGGTGGAAGAGTTGGGAGGGGGTCGAGAAAAATAAGATGGTTTTTTGTTGTTGATGATGATGTTTTGTTGCTCTTGTTGTTTAAAACATGCTCAGTGTGTATCATGCTGGACGGCGGTGATAAGAACTGTTATTTACCGCGAGTTGTATGAAGAGATTTTTCAAAGCTATTAGGTTTATCATACCTCCATTTTTGTCACAACAGGGTGTTAACTTGGGGAGCCCTTTCTTTTATAAGTTTGCAGTACTGAAAGTTGTACCAAACAGACGAAATACAAGTTACTTTATCTTTAAGACAGAATTAATATGTTCTTCTTTTCCCCTCACCTGAAATTGTATCTCTTACTAGACAAAATTTAGCTGAGTTTTTCGTGATGGAGTTCAGCAGGATTGCAGACAGAAAAAAAGCAGAGTAAAACGTGGATCCAACATAATCGTAGAACAATTCGTAAACGATATTCGTGATAATGGGCCCAAGACAGACGACTGTCGGTTACGACTGCCGTATAAAGTTGAGTGAGATAGAGTAAAAAGTACAGTCCTAATAAATTATATACATGTAATGGTGTATATAAAACAAAAAAAAGCACTTCCAATTGTACGTCTCATCACTACCGCCCCTCTCCCTTTCTCACTGTCTCTAGCGTTCATCTCTCTCTCTCTCTCTCTCTCTCTCTC
>NW_004797279.1:1871400-1881561 GCF_000002075.1 Aplysia californica | reverse complement strand
TCTATCTCTCTCTCTCTCTCTCTCTCTCTCTCTCTCTCTATCTATCTATCTATCTATCTATCTATCTATCTTTATTCTCTCTGTCCTTCTCTCTTCCCTATCTTTCCCCCTTTCTACCTCTTTCCCTACTTGTAAACAGCTGTTTTTACTTCATTCATTTTACCCTGGGGTTAAAAGCTTACTACACAACAAATGTGTAGATTTCATAACAAATTTATGCAATGTGAATTATATTAATTCACAAAAACGTACATGTAATCCCATACATTTCACTTATTGGCATGGTTTTATTTTAAAAGGGGGGGGGTGGTTCTGTCAGAAATATGGTCAACCCCTTATCGCTTAGAGCTCTATAGGCTTGTTAATGTGACTTGGCATTTCAGACTTTCGTCTCGCTAATATTAATGAGATTGTGGCGTGGCGTTTTCAGGGACAAATTAGACACATGGCATGTGGCATCATGACATGATATAAAAGGTACACCAACCTTCTGTTGCGGGGTCGGAAAAAAGCGTACCTAAGCATATAGGGCTTTCAGGACCAAGGTTCTTACAACATTAATGTGAACAGAGTTATGAAACATTTAATTATAACCTCAAAGTAACAGCACGAAAGTGCTTGGTCGGGGTTGAAGTGTGGTAGAATTGGACTGTCAAAAAAAAAGAAAATATTATAGTTTTAAGGAAGGTATTGTTTTGACTGCCTCCTGGAGCACAACAATATAACATATTCTTTAAATTATATGGTTGCACTGCACAGAGGCGACCAGCAATTCTGTACATTATTATATAAAACTGTTTGTGTCGGAGTGAGATTGAATAACATCATGTGACGTAAGGGCAATACTGGACTTATTCAGTGCTGACAATGCTAATGTCATTGTAGCCAAAAACGTGGCCATCTATCAAAGTTACAAAGTACTCCAAAAATCAAGCAGTAAAATTGATAATGAAACAAAAGAAATCAGCACATATAACACCAATTCTGAAAGAATTACACTGGCTGTCAAAAAAGAAAGGATCAAATACAAAACTGCCGTTTTCTGTTTTAAATTTATAAATGATACAGCACCTTTTTATCTTAAAATATTCCTGGAATTATATCATCCACCTAGACCCCTTAGATCAGCCTCTGATAATCTAATTCTTAAAACTCCAAAACAAATTAACAAAACATACGGCGAGCGTTTCTTTTTGTTCTTTGGTCCCCAGGTATGGAACAAACTCCCATATAAAATAAGATCTGCCCCAACAATTTACTTTTTAAAAAAACAGCTGAAGCATTTTTTATTCACAAATGCATACCTGTCATAATGATGAACTGTTATGATAATAAGCATGTGTGTGCCAGACTGTGACACTGAAGAAATAGTGTGTGAGAATGAGAGAACGAGAGAGAGAGGCATAGAGAGAGAGTGAGAGAGAGAGAGTGAGTGGGAGAAGGGAGAGAGAGAGAGAGAGAGAGAGAGAGAGAGAGAGAGAGAGAGAGAGAGAGAGAGAGAGAGAGAGAGAGAGAACGGAAATATTTTAAGGAATGTTTCTAGTTTCTCACGTTTCAATTTCGTTGTGACCGTTCGTGAATTTTTATTGCATTATATATATTTTAGTGGACGCATTTCCAACCTCACTGCGAGACTGTTTTTCGAATAGAATTTTCTTCACATATACATAGCAGGTATATATAATAATATAGTATAATATTGTGTTTTACTATACAGCTCAACTTTCACTTGAACAGAATAAAACCAGAACTTCCCCCAATGTGTCCTTTGTGTGACTCTGCATATGAGACAGTGGAACATCACCTTTTCCACTGTACAGCCCTAAATGACATCAGAGCTACCCTTCTCCCTCCGAGACCTAACTTCGACAACACACTCTACGGAACATTACAGCAACTGCAGCAGACCTGCACTTATCACTACATGGCATTGGACAGAAGGGCGAGAGCCCAGATGTTGCTGGATCGATAACAACAACAACAACAACAACATTGTGTTTTACGTACACGCATGTCGATTAATTTTTAAGATGTGATGTCTTTTTCAATGTAATGCGCATTGAGTTTTTTGTGTGGGTTTTTTTTTGGAAAAGGGAAATGCGCAGTATAAATGCTATTTATTATTATTATTATTATTATTATTATTATTATTATTATTATTATTATTATAAATAGCACATGTTTCTCTTGGAGTGCTAGATATCGCAGATGTAAGCGTTCCAGGGCCTCTTTGAAGAGTTTTTTGTATGTAATACATAGGCAGGTTTTTTTAAGCTCTTATGTATACGTATAGTTATTTGAATGGGACCGTAGAGGTATCCGGATGTTTGAACAAGCTCTGACGTAAACAATTCTTTTGAGTTTAGACCCTTAGCAGTACTAGCTTTTATGCATAAGTGTGTGTGTGTGTGTGTGTGTGTGTTTGTGTGTGTGTGTGTGTGTGTGTGTGTGTGTGTGTGTGTGTGTGTGTGCGTGTGTGTTTGGGGTGTAAGGGGGGAGGGGAGCAGAGGGACCGTATCACAAGTATGGCCCTTCTATCCAATTGTTTTCTCATCCGAGAACAGGATATGCAGGAGATATAATGATTCAAGGTCAATCTCTTGTTGATTTGCTTCTCTGTACGTTTCGTGATGCGTTTCGTTGTTGCCGTTGTTGTTGTTGTTGTTGTTGTTGTTGTTGTTGTTGTTGTTGTTGCATTTTGTTATTGTTGTTCTTGTAGTTCTTGTTGTTCTCGTTGTTCTTGCCATTGTTCTAGTTCTTGTTCCTGTTTTTGGTGATGAGTTTTTGTACGATTTTCTAAAAATCTGTGCTATTTTGCTTTGCAAAGTATAGTTTAAAAAAACAATACCATTGCGTCGTATATTTCCCATATGTGACGCCACAGATGCTTGGCAAGCATGTCTAGCAGAAGTAGATGCTTCGGTTTATTTCGGGTCATAGATAATGAAAAATAGTATAATGTTATATTCAAGGTATGTATTTACTTACATTGATACCCACGAAAGCACGGGCATTGTGGGGTGAAAGTTATAAGGCTTATGTTATTTGGGTGAAGATTGAAGAGACGTGCGAGTCGAGATTCTTCCTATCTCTTGCATTCTCTTCCATTTGTAATGCTTGGACATAATTTCCGTATCCTTTTCATTGCATTACTGTTTTGCTAAGAAAAGCATTTTAGAACTTCGGCATTTCTTTAAAATAACCAATGACTCGTCAAAGATGCCCCCCTCCTTTTTCCACCCACGACACACGCGTACAAACCTTACATATTATGTAAGTAAAACTTCTTTTACATTCTTATCCTTACTGCATTTAGTTCAATATTCAATACGGACGATACTGTCCATGTTAGTAAGGCACTTGAGAGAAATGTTGTCGAAGGATAAAAGGTTTTCTAGGATACCTTGTTCCCTCACAAATTGACTATCGCATAGTGTACTATATTTTTCAAAACCATAATCAGTAGGGTCAGAGAATTCCCCGACCACCCAAAAACGAATGATAAAACGCTTTGTAAGTACTACAACATCTCATGTTCTCTTTTCTTGTTTTTATTTCTATGCCCAAACAGGACTCCCAGGACCCATTTTCTTCCAATCTCCCTATCAAATTCCCAGTGCCTTCCTCCTTCTACCCTATCAAACACTTTGTATCTCAGACACTCACAAGCTCCCGGCAAGTTTAAAACAAACAAAAAACCATAATAATTCTCAACATTAACCAAACAACAGCCTTATGGTTTTTGTCTTGTGTTTCACTCACGCTGAGGAACCCAGCCAGCAGGTCTCCGCGAACTTGTTGACCACTGGCACTGCCTGGACTCCCAGAAGGACAATCGACGGCACAATCGTGATAGGACCAACGTACCTGCCGAACGGAAAAATACGTGTAGTATGTTAGTAGGTGCCCAGACTTGATCAACTGGTCGTTCGTGAGTGATCGGTTCGGAGAATGGGGGGGGGGGGGGAGGAGATAGTGACATTAATGGAAGTCGACAGGAAATGACAGAGCCTGTGATACATAGGACCCCCCCCCCCCCCGTCTTCTTTTTCTAAAAAAGCAAATATGACTGAATAGACCCACTGCTCGTCAATTGATGGCGGAATACAAATAAGCTTCGGTCATCAGATGTGCATGTACCTTACATACATAGCGTATTTTGCCTATTTTCTTTTTTTCCTTCTCTAATCTTTTCATTCGTTCAAAATGACGCGTCAAAATTATATGTTTGTATTTCGCCGTCATAAAAACAGCTAAAGGGGATACAATTCCGCTGAAAGACGTTGACAATGGACACAATTCAGTCAGCGAGAGAAATCTACACTAATGCCCTTTGAATGTGACCAAAAAGCTTCATTTTTGCAACCGACACTTGTTAAAAGAGTGTTTAAGGCATGCAAACTGAACAACAATCTCCAAAACCCGTAAGCAATAGTTGTACCTCACGAGGACACCAACCAGTCCCGTAAAACCAATGAGGAAGTGCAGGAAGCCAACAAGCACAAGACTGCCGGACAGCTGAGAAAAAAATATTATACGTAATGTATTATTTTACTGTACTTTTCCTTTTAACTCATTTTCCATGGTGCATACTATAACCTGCAGATGTATATTCCACAACAGGCTTACCTAACAACTGATTCTTTTCAGCCGAAAGAGGATCCCAGCAAAGACAAGAAAACGTACACGCAAAACTGGTGTTCTTGTTAACTCTATTATTTTATAGGCAAATATATCAAGCTGATGTTTAAAGTAAAGGTCATTTCTCTAATTTGTGTTGTTCTTGCTGTTGTTGTTATGAGACTCATCTTTCACCCTTGTTTGAAATGTGTAATAAGCCAGAAGTATAAAGTATTCACACGTATTTTACATATGTCCGGCATAAAATACGCAGGAAAAAATGGGCAACTGACAAACATTGTTCTTTTGAATACGTACCATTGTGTAGGACCTTAGAACAAAACCATTACAAGAAAATAAAAAATATATGGGATGAAAAGAGAATTAACTTATAAACATCCTGAGATGAAAGACTGCAAATTAATGAAAGGACCTTTAAGTTGTGAACTGTGTTTAAGATCGCATGTAAACCTTCAAAAATGAAGCCTTGCTGACTGAAATGTACTCTGATAATATAAAGTATTTCGCCTAAAGCTGAATGTGGCAAGGTGTGGATCTTTTCGGAACATGAGAAAAAAAATGCTTATAAGCTTCTTTCGTGATCTGAACATAATATATTAAGATGAAAATGTGTTCCATATTTTGTGTGCCATTTTCGGTAGCATTCCTCCCAGTTCCCATTTCTGGAGCCTTTCTCTTCTTTTTTTCTTGGGGGGGGGGGGGGGGACAGAATTAACTTGCCTTTTAAATACAGCAGAAAATCGTATGCGGTTTCTCACATTAGAAATGCTGAAACCAAGAAAGCAGCCCGCAAACGGCTAGCATCAGCAAGCAGATATGAAGCTTTTAAATGCTCAAGATGTAGTAGAGTCTTATCTGCCAAAACTGGTCTTACTGGCCGAAGCAGAATCCACGGTCCATCTTCATCCTTATTTGCTCTATTCTTTTTTTTTGCGGATACATTCGGATACATTGGCCATCGTCAGACATTGACAGTCGAATTATTGTTTCAATTTCGTTACAATGATACCGGTACATCTTTTTACTATAATGAGGATGATCCTATTTTAGATCTCCAACAGAGCTTGAAGCAGAGCAGCATTTTGATGCTACAAAACTGAGATCAATAATTGTTATGAAAAGCTGTGTAATTAGCTTTTTTTTTTACCACACGTGTATATGTGTGTAAGTGTGAGTGTGTGCGAGTATGTGTGGTGTGTATGTGTGTGTGTGTGTGTGTGTGTGTGTGTGTTTGCGTGTATGTGTGGTGTGTGTGTGTGTATGTGTGTGTGTGTGTGTGTAAGTGTAAGTGTGTGTGTGTGTGTGTGTGTGTGTGAATGGGTGGGTGTTTGTGTGTGCGTGTGCGTGTGAGTGTGTGTGTGTGTGTGATGCAATGGGAGAGATGTAATTCAGTGGACAACAGAGCATGATTTTGGGACCTTTTTACAGGCTCTGGTGATCACTGAATGGCCTGAAGGTCAAGGACAGACTGAGATAGTGGTGACTTGGAAGAGACTCGAATTATGCGACCTAGTTTTATCTCAAATTTAATTGAGCATCTTTGATAAACTAAACAATAATGAGACTGCCACAAACATTATTAAATGATGTACAAATGGTAACATAGGATAGGGTTCAAAGCGATAACAGTCATCAGCTAGAAGAGGCACCCATGTGACATTTTAGAAAACCTATCTTTAATGTTATTGAATTGGTGACGATTTAACTGCTAATTTTGGTCACCTTATGCCTTGGAGAGGGAGCGAGGGATGTGTCCTGCCCCTAAGAACAGCCAAAGAGGACCATCATCATCATCATCATCATCATCATCATCATCATCATCATCATCATCATCATCATCATCATCATCATCACCACCACCACCACCACCACAAAAATCCCTGACATATATAGCCATATTTCTACGAGAGCAACAATTACAGCAACAGCAACGAGTTGCAAGTGCCAATCTTAGGTCGTACACATTACTAGCATCTGACAACTATAAAAATAGGACAAGGGACGAAAAAATGTCTTCTTCAAAGTAACTTTACACTTGTTTTCGTGAGAATTTGTCCTTCTTCCAATACCTACCCATGATCATTACAACACGATTTAGAGAAGTTCAACCGGTATGCTTTAAAGAAAAAAAGACGACGCTGTGTTAACTGTCCACTCGCTTTGTCCCATGCGGTGTACAATACGAATGACACTTGATCAAAGCCATAAGGGAGAGATTTTGAACCACGGTTGTTTCAGAGTTTTTAAAAGTCGGTGTTTTAGGGTGATGGGCCTTAACCGCAGGTCCTGCTTCTTTATTCATCAAACCTACTTGAAAGGGAATATAACCAATAAAACCCATGCCTTAGACCCCATTAAACGTCTACCTTCGATATGACAGAGTTAACAAGGTGGAGAACCTTGAAAAATCCACATTTACTAGCAAGTTCAAGAACTTTCCTTCTGGGATTCGAAACCAGATCATCCACACCATAGCCCAGCATGACACCAAAAAGAAAAGAGTGTGCCCGAGCCATACCATACCATACCGTAACAAAAAGAAAGAAAAATATTTTGAATCTTACTTCTTGTATTTTAGAGTAGACCACGTCCTTCACTGGGATAACAGTCCCGTTTCCGATGATAGCGTAGTTGATAGTCTTATTCGAGCTCGGATCAAGCCCTAGAAAAGCATGATATACAAGATGAAGTTCTACCATTCGCGAACATACCACAAAGAATATATGTAACACTCTTTCATTCAAAATCCGGTCTTATCAGTTGTTCAGTTGTTGAATATGGCTTTACCCTTTTCACTTGGTCAAAAGCGCAGCTAGATAAGTTGGAAGTCGTTCAGAATAAAGGTATGAGGGTCATATTTGGGTGCACTCGCAACCCTTCAGCTGCTGCCATGAGATACTTACTAGGCTTCCCAATAATAAAAGAGCGCCACCAACGATTAGGTTATGGTCTTTTAAGAGTGCTCAGATCCCCAAACCCCTGAGCACGACAAGACGGGCAAACAGACCAAATCACGATCGAAACATGAAGCAGATTGGATGTTGCAGACTACACAGATCATCGGTGAATGTTGTTCTGTGGGGGCGATCAGAAGAGGAAGTACATGTAACTTTGTCAGGGTTGTTGGTGAGGCTAAGATACACACAAAGGCCATTGCCACCTGAGACGTGGATGCCATGTGCGGCCAAAAGAAGCAACGCATGCAGAAAATTGAAGCTCTCATTGAGGACAACTGTAGACCGGATAAACCCATAGTCTTTACAGATGGCTCTGTTCAGTACAGTGTCAAGTCAGGTTGGGCTTTCACCGCTCGAGTTCATGGGAATTGCATACAAGAGGGATCTGGTGCAACAACCTACAGTACTTCTAGTATGTTCTTGAAAATCAAAACTATCACAGAGGCCCAAAGGTGGATAAACAGTTGAACATTTCAGTCTGTCACAGTTCTGACTGACTCACTGAGCACTCTTGAAAAAATGAAGTGCAGGTTCCTCTGTCTGGCTCAGTGAACTCAGGGGGGGCGGTCAATCTGGAGGGGGGGGGGCACCTGGATCTTATGTTCTGGCAGGTGTGAGAGGGAATGAACGAGCAGATCAGCTCAGGAACAAAAAGATCGCTCACACCTGGTCCTTCTACTGTGCTGCATTCGCACATTGCCATCTGGCGAGCAAGAGGGAAGACAGCTCCTATACATTGGGGACACTGAAAAAGAAAGGAATATAGCCAGGACAGAAAGAGGTTAGCAGCCTCCGCAATAAGTAATCAGCTACTGATGATGAGCATCGGTAGGATACTTTAAGATGGACCGCGCTGAGGAGGGGCTAAGAATAATGGACAGAACCCGCCTCTGAAGACTCCAGTTGTGGAATCAAGTAGTCAATTAATTAATCAAGATTTGCTATTAGCGCTGTGCTGTGGAAACAATTGGATCAATTCGTAGACAAGTGAAATTATTTGTAAAATTAGATCGATATCAACTAATAATTGCGAACATATATGAGTTGAAATATTTTTATAAGGCTATATTTGTTGTATTTTTATTATTATAGTTATCATTATTGCTATTATTATTATTACTATTGTTGTAGAATCGTTAATGTTACAATTGTATAATATTATCATATCATCTTGATGATGATGATGATGATGATGATGATGATGATGATGATGATGATGATGATGACAAATAAAGTCAAATCAAAACTTTTTTGCTGTCAAAATGTGAATAATATATTGATGTTTCATATCCAAAGTTATTAACAAAATATAGTTGGGGTGGGGGGGGATCAAAATGACGGCCTTTTGTGTAATTATTATCTTTATTTATCTTTTATCGTATTTATTTACTGATCTTGTTACTAATTAAAAATACCAGCAAAAGTCTCTGGACATTTCCAAGCATCCAGATATTGAAGGCTCAGCAAAGGGATGATATATGCGGACGTGGGCCCTTGAAAGACTGGCAATCTGGAAGGGGTAATTGGCAGCAAATCATGTAAATGTTTCAGGGCTCAATCAAGATCATTGGTGCATTTAAGGAGTTTGGATGATGCTGCGACCTGCCTGTTAGGCCAACCCATTGTAAGAGCAGTATAACTAAGCTAATGCACGAGGGCACAAAATAACCAACGCAAGAGTTACCCGTGTCGTTTCCATGCAGGTCGAAAGACTAATCATAACAAAACAATTCAAAGGAAATTTTCAAGTTTATCCACATACGTACTTCGTGGATAAATCTTTTCAAAACAACGCGAAAATCAGTGCACATAATAAAGAGCCTTTTGACGCAATGTTGAACTAACAAGAATTGATCCAAAATATACTATAAGGCAATATTTTTACTTTTATTTTTCTAGAAAAATGCTGAAACCTATTTTTAAGAAAAATTGTCCTCAAAAGAAAAGAGTTTTTCAGATATCTATTTTAAATTTGTGTTGCTTTTTCAAACGTGGGTATCCTTAAATTTCGAAAGAAAACGTTGTATAACCACAATTTTAATAGTAAGTTATTGCCTGTTCCGTTTGTGCTATTTGTTTTTGTTAAAGAATTTCTTAATGCTTTACATGAGAACCAAAGCCCACAACAGTTAAATAAACATACTTCGTTATTATCCATCCCCCCAAAAAACCCTTGTTTAAAAATGGTAGAGTCCTTTTTTCGGTTGTCCTTATTGGGTAACATTTTAAAGGAATAAAATAAGATATAAAGGTGACGAAAACACGTTAGTCAAATTAGCCCATAAGAAGAGATAAACACTATTGCATGGTGTCCCGAAATAGGTCTAATAATGTTTTGAAAAAAAACAAAAACAAGACTCTCTTGAATAACAGCGAAGCAAATTAAGCAGTGGTTCACATAAACATGGCTCACGGCTGTTTAGCACCACACTTTCGACGATATTATGAGAAAGTTGTCACATCATTAAATGCAACATCACAACCATAACAAACGATTTTACATGGTATCACACACACACACACACACACACACACACACACACACACACACACACACACACAT
>NW_004797279.1:1866025-1870634 GCF_000002075.1 Aplysia californica | reverse complement strand
CATACATACATACATACATAAATATGCACATGTTATACTATAATCAATTTATCTCTCTGTCTGTCTATCTATCTATCTATCTATCTATCTATCTATCTATCTATCTATCTATCTATCTATCTATCTATCTATTCATTTATCTATCTATCTATCTATCTCTCTCTCTTTATCCCTCCCTTTTACACGTCACATCAGATTCTACGTCATGCACTTAAGTTGCTCTTTTCTTCGTCAAAAGTAACGACTGATGCCAAAGACATTGTTTTGGAATGAACTGCGGGGTCTAACAACGAGAGGGGGCACGTGGGGATCGAGTTGATGAACGCCAGGGTAGAAGATATTCGGAGACGTCTCCGGTGAGCACCCAGGAACTATTCCGAGACGCACTCCCGCACACAGATGCACTGCTTTGGAGGGGTCAAACGGTCAAACTGCGTATCGTTCGCTGCAGATCTCACATAATAGAGCCACTAAAACTGTTGCAAATCAATTATTTTCAAGAAAATTTCAAACCTAACAGCAAAATGTCAAATTATGGGCTAAAACACGGGGGGGGGGGGCGCATGCCCTGTGTAACCCCCCAGATTTTTTTACTTGGTCTAGAGGCACAAAGTATTTTGATTGGTCTATCTCCGCCGGAGACGTCTCCGAATAGATACTACAGAACGTCAGACTGAAGTGGCCCGTGTTGTTCACGACGTTCAAGAGCGACAGCGTCAGTGAGTTCGGGGCACAGCGAAAAAAAGTTTGCTCCTAGGAGTGGTCAGGTGTGTCTCAAACCAGCTCCTCATGGAGACAATTAGCAGGAAGACCCTGAGGTGGACGCTGAAAAGGAGAGATGAGCAGCTAATGACATGTGTCGCCTGCTATGATTCTAGCCCTGGATCCAAGTAAATCCAAGTAATCCTACTTATCTAATTTGGTTACGAAGTGGGCCAAAGAGCGGAAATCTAAAGTTCTGTCCAAGCACAATAAGAATATTTCTCAACCTGCCATTAATCATTTTTTCCTGTCTAGGAGACAGAAAGGATATAATATTTTTTGTTACAAAATTGCTATTTGTTAGTTAAAATGTATAACACCCGGTGCTGGGGGGCTCCTCGGGAACATTACAACAGTGTAATAATTCAAAGTTAAAGACAAGAAAAAGTAGGCATTGGAAGAGAGCAAGGTTTCCAATTTACCAATCCTTCAACTATTACTTACTCCTGTGGTTGGTATGACTAAAATAACGAACTCTTCAGAAACAAAGTGCCGCTAATGGATAGACAGTGAGAGAGATCAGAAATGTAAAAGTAGCTGTATCTTGATCAATTGAGAGACTGCAGATTTACCAAAGAGTAACCTCTCAACTCTTCCACTGACCTAACTCCTATCGTGGGCATGAGGAAGGTGGCGAGTCCCGTCATCAACATGGTGGCACTCAGCAGGTGTGCCTTGATAGACTCCTCTTGTGTGGCACACACGATCTCAGACACGATGACAACTTTGCTCAGAGGGGATGCGATACACAGCAGGCATTGCTGTAATGGACACGAAGCGAGACAAGGGGCAGAGGATAAAAGCGATAACAGTCGAGAAAACCTTTGCTATAGATTTCGTCTTTGTATACCTAAGGGCTATGCCATCTACTTAGTCTTCAAGATCATCACTCATAACCATATCAAGAAAGATATAGAAAGGGAAAGTGGAGACAAGGTAACCCTGGCGGACTCTAATGAGTTCGTGTGGAACCAGTCTCCGGGTCTAACATGGACAAGTACTGTGATCTCTAAATAGGCGAAGAGCTGCTTAGTGGGTTGTTGTTTTATTGTTGTTGTTGTTGTTTTTTAGTAGGTTGTTTTTTTTGAGGGGGGTTGCTCGCTTTTGTTCGATACTGTAAACCTTAATTATGCTCATATTGAGTCATACCATATACTGTGACAAACACTTTTTTAAAATCAATTAAGAAGTGGTACACACTATTGTCTGTTTTCCCATTCTCTGTCTGTCTGTTTGTCTGTGTTGTCTTTCTCTCTCTCTCTCTCTCTCTCTCTCTCTCTCTCTCTCTCTCTCTCTCTCTCTCTCTCTCTCTCTCTGTGTGTCTCTCTGTCTGCCTGTCTCTCTCTCTCTCTCTCTCTCTCTCTGTGTGTGTGTGTGTCTCTCTGTCTGCCTGTCTCTCTCTCTCGCTCTGTGTGAGTGTGTGTGTGTATGTGTGTGTGTGTGTGGGGGGGTCCTTTTTTTCTTGCAGATTGCCATGGGCTGCAGGGTGATTGGCGTCTTGATCAATGTTTTGGGGCAATGTTTTTGCAGGTAGATGCCAGGATGCCAACAATGGTATGTCCCCTAGCATGTTCAGGAGAGATATGATTATCTCTAACTGACTTTCAGCACGTCAGTGATTATATATAGGCGTTTGCGCCTAGGAAGTCAGTCCTTTGAGGCCATCTTAATGTATTGCCTCCTGCTCCGGGTATGTTTGGAACAATGGGGCTTTCTCTTCCTTGGTAGCTGTTAAAATGTGAGCAGTGCTCTGTTCGTATTTGCATTACATAACTGACCACGTGACAAATTACCTTGAAACTGTTGAACATATTGCTCTTAGTAGGACCTTCGAATGAGCAATGTTGCATTTCTGACATTGTGGAAACAAGTGTTCAAATATGAGTTCCACATTTTGGGTAGATTCAAAATTAATTTGCGAAGTGGCAACTTCATAAGCCCCCGTGACCAGGTTTAGATTATTCGGGAGATAAACGGCTTTGACCCTGCCTAGCGTCACAAACACATATAGATAGATAGATAGATAGATAGATAGATAGATAGATAGATAGATAGATAGATAAAAACTTGAAATACTTAATTAAATATCATCCCAAGAAGGCAACTGAATCTGCGTCCATTTCATACAAGGCAAAATTGCTCAACTTAGCCGTAATCCTACATACACGGCCATCAGCCATGTAACGGCCACAAAGAATGAATAAACGTAAGTTAAGAAACACTTTAGGTTTGACCATTGCAACCATGTTCCATTAAACCTTTTGTTTTAGACAGAGTGAATGATATGTACATGTATAGACTAAAATTCGCAAGCCAAAGTTCATTCTTTACTTTACTTTTTACAAAATAGCATAAAAAGGAGACACTCGAAATGTAATCCAGCCAGCAAAGAAAAGCGTTAAAGGGCTAAAACCCACTCAAGAGGATTACTCGCCAATTATTTCGGGTTCAGCTCGACACTTTTTTAAAGACACCACAGAAGAAACCTGGCTAAACCTGAAAGCAAATGGAAAGCAATTTTATGACCACGTCGTCACTTCAATATATTTTGTCTGAGTGACACGCGGATGTCCAGTCAGAATTATAAAAGGTGGAAGGTGGACGTTATTTTGTGAAATTATATCCTTTATAGTTTCAACGTTGAATGAATTATTACATGTAACCACTTCCAAGGAATGCTTTCGAAATTTCTAAACTTAAGGTTTAAATTTGGCATCCTTTATAATGTTTTGTCTGTAAGGCAAAGCTTTAAAAAAAACAGAAAATTAATACAAATGCCCCTGAGACGCAAATTAATGAAGGATTATTTTCATCTAGGTGGTTTTACGTTCTGCCTCCGTTGACACATGTGAATTATCCAGAAAGCGCTCTTCAACCCTGTCTGCCAAGGTCAACCTGAAGCAAAACGTCTCAACATCAAGGCCGAGGTACGCGAGAAAGATGCTCCCCACACTGGAGTCGAACTCAGTTTTTTGTGTGTGCAACGTCGAAGTGACTAACCGCTACACCACAGATGCCGGTAATAAGCCACAGATGCTGGTAATAAGTAATTAAGGACTGAACCAGTGGCTCGTAAAAAAGGAAGCTGAAAAAGTTTACCTGACACGCGCTCTGTGATCGTAGCGAGAACAGTTTGCAACGTCCATGTCAAAATAGAAATGATGAATTCTGCTCAGCATTTTGATTCTGGTATACCATAATACCGTCGGTGTATGCTACGCAAATCTGATATTTTACCTGCATTGCAAACATGATGAGTAGATGAAACGGTGGATTATCGGACACATTGTAGACAAGAGGTCTGTCGTGGTCAGTGTCTTCAATAACAACTACAGGCTCTGTCTCGTCATGAATCTCCTCCCATGTACCATTCTCTCGGAGAGGAGAGGTAGGATCACTTGTATCGGTACAATCGTCTCCAGCATCGTCCTCTTCTCCAGTTATGTTTAAGTCTTGCGTTACTCTACAACGCGACATCCTGCAGCTGTTGCAACCTCACTCCGCTTGTCAAATACGCAATCACCTTATAAAGTACTATCTCTTCAACGTTCAAATTCCTCCGCTTCTTCAACTTACAGGTGGAAGCTGATCTACAAAAGTAGTAAGCAGGAGACACAGAGCACTATAAATAAGCATTCGTTACACTCGTGCGTGTGAATACGTGCTTTATTGCTCGATATTGTAATAAAATGCAAAATGGTAGAACTTCTGTGGAGTGTTGTCCAAAATATAGTATCAAGTTCACCAAGAAACATAATACTCAATCTGCAAAAATGCACTCTTATACGTACGGACATGTTGTGGGCTTGAACATTTACACACACACACACACACACACACACACACA
>NW_004797279.1:1844794-1865925 GCF_000002075.1 Aplysia californica | reverse complement strand
GAGACAGAGAGAAGCAGAGAGGGTGTAAGAGAGAAGGACGGAGAGAGAGGGAGTGGGAGAGGGAGTGAGAGAGAAAGAGAGAGAGAGATAGAAAAAGAGACAGAGACAGAGAAAGAAAGAGAGGAAAATTCAAGTCAAAACACCTCACGGAAGCTCACGCATTTCCTGAAGATAAGCCCTAGCCCTCAGTAATTCACTTATGACAAGTTTAAGAGGGTAGATTAGATACCACTACAACAGCAAACAACAACAACAACAACAACAGCAACAACAACAGCATCAGCCGCATTTCACACCTGCACAGAATTCTATTCCTCACCCACACCCACACACCCACACACACATACACACCAACACACACACATAGACACGCATCCACCCACCCACCCACACACACACACACACACACACACACACACACACACACACACACACACACACACACACACACACACACACACACACACACATAATGACGGTGTTCGTCTTTCGCAGGCGAAGATGACCTTGACTTCAAATCAATGCGGAGATGGCTGATCATGCCTATCTTCACCCGAAAATATCTGTTGCAGTGCGGGCAGAGGGTGCTTGAGACGGAACTAGGCTGGGAGATGAGTCTCTTTCGGTCCTTTTCTGCTGACGTCTCTATTCTTTCCTTCTGCGTCTCTCTTTGAACTCAGCAACTCAATATCGTAATAAGGTGCACCATACAATGCGACCTTGAGCAGATCCTTCCCAGATGGTATGGGGAATGTCCCATCGTTCTAGGGATGCCTTCAGAGTATCTTCGTGGCATTATTTTTCTTCGCGCATCTACAATAAGCGTTGCCCAAGATGTGGACACTCAGGATTGTCCTTTAAAAACATTCTTTGCAAAAGTATGTGAAATTAAAGTAACGTAAAAGTGTCCACATGCTTGTATTTGAGTATATTAACATTGGTGGAATGGACATATATTGTATATCAAATGAGTGAAGAATGTTGTTGTCTCTACAATAAACGATGTTCAATTACGATATTTTCAGACATTGAGAAACAGAGCAGCCACAAATACCATGCAAAACGTGGACTTAACGTCAAATGCACTCATTAGTGTTTTGTTTAGAAACCTTTTGTTTCTTGTGGAGCTCAACCCTTTTTGAGCTTGTACTATGTTAGTTAGATGTTGGGCATACATTCTCTGAGGAACTACGAAACTGCCATGGTTTGTTGTGGCCTGGTTAGAATTAACAAAACCCAAACCGTGAGAATCAACGGACGGCTTCGTTTGGATGACTACATGGTGCAAGTGCTGAAACGTCTCGTCATATCCTTATCTTCGTCGTGGTGTCATTAAGGGAGACATATTTATGCGGAGCAAAGCACCTTCTCACGTGACCAATGCTTCTAGACAATTCTTGGAAAAGCAAATCGTACCAACGAAAGAGTGGCCTTCAGTAAATTATAGCACCGATATGAATCCTACAGGTCTGTGGGGCCCCATAAGACAGTAACTGAAGAAACGCAGCAATGCTCCCAGTCAGACGCTTTGTTTTCAACTCTCTATGATATGTGGGATGAAATGACAGATAACTATGTCCAAAATTTAACACAGTCCATACCCAAAGGCTCTATGCTCTACACAAAACATGTGTCTCCTACACAAATTTACTAATGAGCACACGTAGGTCTCATGTTAAGTCCATGTTTTGCGTGGTATTTGCGACTGCTCTGTTTTCCAGTCTGTTCAAAATTACAGTAATTCATAAAGAAATATCGTTTATTCCTGTCAAAAGGCTTTCCATTCATTTGATATGCATTTCATATCAATTCCACCAATGTTGCACCCAGGGGCGAAGGCTGACTTGTTTGACAGGGTAATCAAAGTGAAATGGGACCATATAAGGCCTAGAGATATCACACTCACACAAGTCAGAAGAATCTTACTGGCACTGGAGGCGGCAATTCTGAGTTGTGAATGAAAACAAATCCTGAATTCATGTTGTATGCTTGTTCAACCGCTAAAATAATCGGGAAAGTATTTCATTAAATATTTATTCTAGCTAACCTTAAATTTAACTTTAGATTTGAACACACGAACACCAAGGAAAGAAGCACAGATGTCAGCACTACAGTGGCATGTTATACCAGACAGCCGAAACACTTTGGTAGAGCACGCCAATTATTAATTTTTTATTTCATATTTGGCTGTTTTTTGTCTAGCTTTTCGCGGCCAGGAGCCGCTGTCATAATCGAGGTCACGATCTGATTATAGGTCGTTAAAAAGTCGAGGAAAAAAACAAGCACTAGCAGTGTAGTAGCAGGAGTCAAAGGATTATTAGGAGTTAGTTCCCCTCACATCTGTGAGGTAGACTCGACCAGTGTAATAGTTCGCTTAGATAATCAGCGCGTCTGGGTGCTTATAACTGTGGCCCGAAAGGGGTAAACAGGGTATAATATGCGACAATGAAACAGTTCTGACTGCTATGCACATGTTCCCTTCAAATCTATTGGTTGACTCTTCCAGCCTCACTTTAAGCAGCTTACTTAATCAAAGCTTGTGACTGCTTATGGAGTGGCCCGATAGGGGCGAACAGGCTATTTCTGTAGCAATGAAACGGTTTTGAAGGTTAGACATAGTCTATTGTTCATTGGTGATTATGAACGTCTTTTTACATTTAATTTATGAGGTTTACGTCTATGGGTGAATTTGACTGCGACAATGTTTCAAAATTAGGAAGGGAAGCAGTGATTATTTGATTATATAGACGCTTCGCCTCTGGTTGCACCTCGATACACGCGCAAGCACACTTTTAAGTTTCTTTGATTTTATAGAATTTTGTCAAGTCTTATATTTTAAGGTAAATTTTGAGTGACTCGGGTGGCTCTCATTATAGATGAAACTTTAATATGTCAGAGGGTGCCGAATTTATTTAGCTTTAAATTGGTATGCTACATGAGCAGATAGTGTAAGGCTGTTTCATACTGATTAGGTGGATACATTTTCAAGTTTCTTTTGGACGCCAGTGTATATGCAATGTTTATAAAAGTAACAACAACAGTGAAATATTTCTTTTAGTCAGAAAACCTTTAAGTAGATGGGGTCTCATAGCTCCATTACATCAAGAAAAACAGTGCACATAGTTTATTGATCAAGCTGCTTTACATGTAAAAAGTACGACGCTTGTTTTCTAACTTTAACTATATCAAACTATCTCCGTTTCCCTGAAAAGGGTTACGCACTGAATTAATAATGATATACAGTTATATATTTATAATAATATGTATGTTTTTCTGTATACGTGCATGTATACATATATCACACAAAACATTAGTATACGATATACATGTACACTATATTCACATTGCATTATAATATGAAGCAGGAGACACCGGCATCTGTGGTGTAGCAGTCAGACGCTCCGTCGTCGCTTGCAGAACACCCAAGATCGAAACCCGTAGCGGGGAAAAAGGGGAGGGGGGTATCGAGTGTCTGAGCCTTTCTGCAGAAACGTTCTAACCTGGGTTGGACCTGGCAGGTAGAGTTGAAACCCGCCTCCTGAATGATCTCAATTGTGTCGATGGGGACGTAATTGCCATATTCATATTCAAAAAAGCAGTAAGATATTGTGGGCTCAAACACAGTGGAGAAGCACACAAGTTAAGACAAAGGACTATTCTCTCTCGTTGGTTTAGTGATGTCTCCCTGTGTCATCTCGACCTCCAGCTGACTTCGAGCGTGTAGCGTGTCCTCCAGTCCAAGGTCCTTCGTTTCTGGCATAGACAGGATCAGGCAGCAGTTAATGATAGCCAGGATGCCCATAACCAGGTAGGAGATATACAAAATACTGAAATCTCGCGGGATGAGGAAAGGGGAAAGGATGCTGCCGAACCTTGCTGCGCTAAAAATGAAGCCGAAACTGAGCAGGCGAACGGGGGTTGGGAACAGTTCGGCGATAAAGGCGGTCAAGATGCTCCAGGCGTAATCAAGCAAGGCTGAGGTGGCCAGTGCTAGCCCTGTGATGACATAACCTTGCACCTGGCCGCTTGTTGTGAAGAACACAACGATCACGGAAGAAGAGACGAGTCCGCAGGAGAACATGAGAACAGTTGATCCCCATCTCCTTCCGAGTTTGTGTCCCAGGACAGGAGCTAAAGGGGCTAAAGGCAAAGGAAATACCGTATATAGAATGAAATTAATATAAAAGTCCCCATACAGGGCTTTGATTCCAAATCCAATTGAATAATACATGATGGCCATAAAGAAATATATAGCGCTGCAAACTATTGTCTTTTTACGAAGGTCACTACGAAAAAGCTGTCGGATTGCTACTTTTTTGTCGTCTTGCTGCCCTTCACAATTTGTGAACGCCGTCAAATGGGGATCCGGCTCAGAACGTCCGTTCACACGACAGAACATGTTTGCCACTTTTTTTGTCTCTTTTACTTTTCCCTGTACGACCAACCAACGCAGGCTCTCTGGCACCCAGAAGACACTGAGAAAAGCAAAGGCTCCCAGAACGGCCGTGGCGACGTGGGCGTCTCTCCAGTCTTTCAGCAGGAAAACGCAGATGCCAAAAGAAATGGAGCCGACGTTCCAAGTGGGGAGACCAGTGAGGAAAACTCTCCACTTCGCCGTCACGAATTCCAGAGCGTATACCTGACAGGTGGACAGATTGCCACCCACGCTCATCCCGATGACGAAACGGACAGCAGTGTATACCTCCCAGTTGGGAGAAAAAAGTGCTACAACGTTAGAAACTACTCCTAGTACAACCCACAGGTACATGCTCAATTTTCTTCCGAAACGCTCAGCCAACTGGCCTGCTATGAAAGAACCTATGGTAACTCCGACCATCTGAATGGAAATGGTGATTGGAGCAAGCCACGATCTGTCGCAGATGAGGTACCACTCGGACACAATAGTGGCTGAGTCAGGGTCAAATCTGACGTCCTGGCAAGACTGGGCCTCTTGACACTTTTCTTGCTCTGACATGCTCATATTATAGGTAGATACAGAGGAGTTGGGGCCGAGAATCCCAAGCGTTGTTGAGTTCAGGTATGGTGGTTCACTCAAGGCAGTGACTGTGTCGTTGACTGAAAATAAAGCGTAATACAATTTCTCAAAACTTTTCAATATTAAACAACATTATAAACGATACTGGTACCCTTTTCAAGACTTTTACATTCCAGGTAAGTGGGAGGGAGCATACATACGAGATCTACAGATTTGTTTGACAGCATATCCTACCCCTAAGATGCATTTTATCCAAGACACAGAGAAGTAATTTTTGCCACACTTTGTCTGACTTAATGGTACCAGAGGCCGAAAGGTTATTCATCCCAAACTTAAACAGATGATGTCAGCCAATGTCGGTAAGCAGCTTTTAGCCGGGTGGTCACGGAATGAGTCCTTGAGCAAAACACGATACCCTAGCTAGGAAAACAATGAGCTGCTCAGTGGAGACCACATAGCCTGTTTATTAAATGGCCTGTATTGGTGACGATGTCACCTTTGAATGAAACATTTAATACGTACATTGTACTTGCCATAGTAAACCAAATTTCCCCATGGAGAGTCAATTACAGGTGTGTGTATTTCATTGTATCCTTTCTATTTGCCCGGTACAGGTGACCTTAACATATTATGTCACACCCTCTGGAGTACGTATCTTGGGATGTCTCTAGACTTTTAACAAGACTGCATTTTACATATGTCATAGGCTGTTTCCATACCCTCCACATATTTCTTGCTGAGCTCTGAGTCACCCCCTCACTTCTTAAAAACAGCTGAGGATTAAGGAAGGAACATATTTTTCAATCCCCTGAAAGAGTAACGTTTAATGGGGCGACACAATACTTAAGAATCAATGCTCTAATGGGCATCTATCTATCGTGTATATATATATATATATATATATATATATATATATATATATATATTACCTTTGAGATCCATGCACGTCCATCCTGGGTTGTAAGAGCCAAATGACATAAAAAGCATGCCCCAGGCGCCGACCACTTTAATGGTGTACACTGCCAGAGAGAGCAGAACCTGGAACATCCCACAGCCACCCACTTCCGAGATGAACTTGTCCAGTTTCCCATCCATGATCATGGAAAGTCTGAAAACGAAATCAGAAGAAATGTCAGATAACTACATTTTGGGTGAACTGATTGGTGGGGGTTTTTTGTTTGTTTTTTTTTTTTTTTTTTTTTTTTTTGGGGGGGGGGGGGAGTTTTCTGTTTATGGGTACCATGAAGTTGCAGTGGGGTAGGGTGGGGACGGGGGAGCGTATTTTGTCGATTGCGGTTGGGGATTCTGTTCGAAGGTTGTCGATGGACGTAGACTGGAATGTTTCCTTGAACAACAGAATCAAATCCTGGCTCCCAAACAGGATGCTACTCTGGAGGGACCAGCAGTGAACCCGTGACGTTTGGCATCGTGTATAATATATTATGGCTATTATTATGTTTTAATGTAAGCCTCCATCGACACAATTTAGATCAGGCTGAGAGGGATGCAACATCCCAGCACAAAAACCGAACTACTATATGAACTATGTCTCTCCATTCGGGAATCGAACTCGGGTCTCCTGCAAGCGACAGCGACGCGCCTAACTGCTACACCACAGACGCCGGCGTTGGTGTTCTGTCATTATAAATAATTGGCATATGAAAGAAGGTTTTAACTCTTATAATTTATTTAAAGACCAGACATACTATCAATACTAATCTCATGTCAGCTTCTAACTATGTGTTCAATTGGAGTATCAGTAGAAGCACCATGAGTTGTCCACCTGTCTTGCATGTAAAATAGTATTCCAAGCATACCAAACGAAGTAAAGTAAAAAAAAAAAAAAAAAAAATTTTTTTTATTTTAAGAACGAAATTAAAATAGTAATAATTGCAACAACACAGTTTCATTGACTCCTGACAGAAAACAAAGTTTAACTTTAACATCATTACGGTTATGGAAGGAAATATGTAGATAAATCATCAAACAATAACGTTATACCCCCCCCCCCCCTTTCCTTTCCCACCACCACTCAAAGCCCGTATGCCAAACTAAAATTGAAACCAGGCTTTAGACACCATCAATCATAATGGGTCAGCTCAATAAAAATTTTGGGAATCGAACCTGCTTCCTTTTGGTGCATAACAAGTGTTGAGCCAAAAAAATATTTAAAATTTGACGAGCGCGTGATTTCCCCACGGTGCCTCACATAATATTATAATAGTATGTACTGCATACTTATGGGTGACGAGAAAAACCTATGATAATGTAGGCTTTCTTTTTAGAAAACCCGAGCAAAGAAATTAGTGGCGAACCATGCTCACCAATATCTGATGGTGATGATTATGATGCATAAATAAAGTGTTCCTCACAAGAAAAGATTAATGCAGTGCATTATGTGGGTCTGTTAACATTTTGATAAAAGTGTATCTATTCTTGCCCGCATCTACACAATGACTTATCGTAACAAGAGGTGCTTCCATCCCCCACACCACCTGTTATGCCACAGTTATGCCACTTTCAGAGCCTACTGATGGGCCCAAAGCTATACGTTCTTATTATGCTACTCTGACCATCTAGGCCCAAAGGTATGCATGTGCTCTTTGGAACCTTTCCCAGGTACAACAGCAGAGGGCTGACAGAACAGTTATTAAGCTAAGAGTATGGTGAATCCTGTAGAAGTCTAGAGGGATTACTTTAGACAGTTTTTCTTTCTCCAGGAAACATGACAAAGAGAGAACAGCAACAGGCAATTTCATGCAAGACCAGACTCCTTCTTTCCTATCAAACATCTATCGTCCTTCTTTCTCCTTCTCCTTTTTTGTGTTTGTTACTCTCTTGTAACAAGTCTAATTTTCATTACTTATATGCCCTAGTTGTGTTGCAAGTGCTGTAAAACTCGTGCGACTAAAATTACAAAACTAGTTGTAGCCCAGCGAAAGGGCTACGAAAACCGTTTCCCACCAGAGACGGATGCAAAAATGTTGCTATTAGTGAAAAGAACATCCGGGGTAGAGCAACCTGACTAGATCTACATGGAATGTACAATAAAAATGTATTCAGTCAGGAACGCTGTAAGAATTTAGCCGTGAAGTGAACAGAGGAGATAATAAAAGCTGGAAAGTGCATTCTCTGTTACCTGGCTAGAAACTCGACACAGAGCAGTGTTTATGTACTACAAGCTGCAAGACAGTAACCGCCGACAGGGCATCAAGACTTGAAATCATTTCAGGAAAAGTTCATGCAACCACCGCTCTAACCTTCTAGTGAAGACTATTCGGATGGACGAGGACATCCTCATGAAGTATTACATCCCTTTACTTTGTAGACGTCCATCTCTATGTAAACTTGTCAAAAATAGTATCTGACTTCAGAGCAACAGGGCAAAACGGGGGTATTTACAATGTAAATTGCTATGATACCAATTCTGGCTGAGAAGAGACCTAAACAGCCCAGAGAGTTTATATTTGCCTTTTTGAGAACATCGGTGCCGTTACATTCCAAGAATTCTACTGAGGACTGGGGCATTTCATGTGGAAATGATTAGGCTTCTTGCTATACCTTTGGTACACTGTTCAGGTCCCCACACCACACAAAAAAAGTTGGGAGGACAGTATTATTGTTTCTAAACTGCCGGCTAAACAGAAGAAAAACTTGTTTAAAGGCTATGTTCAAGGTAGATTTTTGTATATTAGTAGGCCTATGTTTTGCAGCCAATACCACTTGCTGTTATGAAATGTTCAAGAACGTGCGCTAAAATTATGGCATACAAAATTTTAATGCGGTGAAAGAAGCGGGTGAACTGTCAGGAAATATGTAAAGTGTACTTGATAAGTCACTCACCGAACCCAATTTAGTCAAAGAATGCACTGAATGGAAGCATACACAGACCTGGAAATTTATCTTAACGAGTGGTTAAAACAATTTATATTGCACGCTTTAAGTTCACCAGTTGTCCCAAATCGCTGTGTATTAAGAAAATCGGTAAGCATACTCTTGTTCTTGACTCACTCGTACATACAATCTTCTGCTTAGCAAACCTCTTACCTGAGAGAACCTGACACAGAAAAATAACATAACATGCAGAAAAAAAAGAGTTTCAGACTTCAGCGGGAGCGTTGTGAAACTGAGCGTAAAAAAGGTTGCTAAAGAGAATAGCTACACTGCAGAGTACGCTCATAGAGTGCCAGAATCTAGACAAGAACTGGCACATGGCGGGAATTCGAACACAGGGACGCACACAGCGTAAAACACGCTTAATTAAAAAAAGGGGAAAAATTTAATGCGGTGAGCACCAACCGGCTGGAAACTGGTTCACAGTGCGCAGTGGGAACAGGGACAGACGGGGCAACGAATTGCGTTTAAATTAATATTGATAAACCAAAAGAAAATTTACTTTTCAGCCATATCATGTTCTTTTTTTTTCAGAGCAGTAGTTGGTATTTCTGTCTATAACGAGTAATTTTCAATAGTTGTGGATACAGTGATTATTATAGCAATACTATTTGAACATTACAGGTAAGTGGATTTCCCAATATCTGCGCCTTGTCTGCTTTTATTGATCAAAATTTTTCTTCTGTTCTGTTTTTTCCCAGACGTGTACCCAGTAAGCATTTGGTCACTGTATAGATATGGGCAAAGGAGAAAGAGCACATTCTGTCTGGTATTCCTTTCTGTTGTCCTCGTACCGCCAGCTGGAATGTCATAACAATGTTGATTTTCTCATGTCGGCCTGCAGGCCTATTGTACAACTCAACGATACCAGGGAGATGGGGAGTCTGACTAGCTTATAAAAATAGGGACACAGGCGTGTGGCCATGGTCGTATTCACTTTGAAAAAAAAACCACATGACGTAGGCCTAGATCTATTTTGTTTTCTCGTTTGGTTGTTTGTTTTTATTTGGGGTTTTTGTTGCTGTTTGTTGTGTTTTATTTTGTTTTGTTTTATTTGGGGGGTCTTGTTTTTGTTTTTATTTTGGCTTCTGGTTTAAATTTTGTTTTTGTTTTGTTTATTTTTTGCTTGCTTCATTCTTTGACCTTTATACCAGAAGAGAAGTGTTATGACATCTTGATGGGTTTTTTAAAGTTGGATTATACGCAAGACAACAGACAATGATAAACAAGTTTTAAAAAATACATAGAATCCTCACTTTATATCAGAAGGAAATTATTTCTGTTAGAAAGGATGATTCTATATTTGGCGGAACGGACTGGAAACTACATGTATATTCCACAACATGAAGGACACTTCAAATATCAATCCGGAATACCCAAGAAATACAGTCTGATATTCTTAGCATTCCAGTTTGCGCCTCACTCTCCACAATTGCAGTAGCCTCTTGGCCTACCAGTAACTGCTTACTTTGTTATTACTCACTACTGTCTTTTTTTAGGGTGATAAATGCCAGGGGGAAAGATATTTAACATAAAGGGAAGAAACTACGAATACCTTTTTTTTTTTTTTTTTTTGTTTCTTGTTACGCTACATTATTGTTATTCGTGTCTTATAATTGATTTATGAGGGCGAGTTGTCAGATTTGTCATACTTAGCTACGAATGACCGACAGCAAGTCTGAAGACGTAAATAATTTGGAAATTAGATCCAATGGCCGCACTCAGAGATTTCTATCACTGGACATAACAGTAGCGACCCATTGAATTCTGGATGAATCATTAATGGTAGGCAAGACGGTATAACCTTTGTTAAAAACATTTTTCATTAAAACCATTCACAAGGCTTAATGTGTAGCTCTATTTAATGCTCTAAATGTAAAACATGGCTTCCGTTACATTTGGCAAGCTTTATGCTCCCGTTGGCTGTTACTTCCTTTCAAAACAAGGTGATTTGTTAAACTACAGTTGTAGTACCAATTTAGAATTCATTCCAGATTTTCGCTAAGCCAAAACTCTGGAAGAAGAAGAAGAAGAAGAAGAAGAAGAAGAAGAAGAAGAAGAAGAAGAAGAAGAAGAAGAAGAAGAAGAAGAAGAAGAAGAAGAAGAAGAAGAAGAAGAAGAAGAAGAAGAAGAAGAAGAAGAAGAAGAAGAAGAAGAAGAAGAAGAAGAAGAAGAAGAAGAAGAAGAAGAAGAAGAAGAAGAAGAAGAAGAAGAAGAAGAAGAAGAAGAAGAAGAAGAAAGAAGAAGAAGAAGAAAAAGACATTACATAGAGGAGGAGGAGGAGGAGGAGGAGGAGGAGGAGGAGGAGGAGGAGGAAAGAAGAAGAAGAAGAAAAAGACATTACATAGAGTTTGAACAATATTCAATTTATGTCAATAGATTCGAAGAGGATTGGAAATGGGTGGAGTGACGCTGTTTGTCAAGACTTTAGCAGAAATAGTTCCGACTTTTCTCTGTGTTTCTGCAAAACTGAAAGAGGAATTAATTGTCTTTTATTTTAGATTCCACGAAAACGCCCTACTTGGGTTGTTACAGAAGGGCTGTGTGTTTTCAAGTGTCCTACAAATCAATTATCATACATGCTGTATTTTCTGTTGAGATAAAAGAAGAAGAAAAGATGTATGCTTTCCTGCCGATTGGTCCCTTTTCAGCCAGCCACGAGAAACGCTTCCGGAGTTCTGTAAATGCGACACCACCGAGGTCTTTATCTGGATCATTTATAAGGTCTATGAACGCGCATCTCATTAGCCCCTCGTGGCTAGTCGCTTGGATTTAGATGTTCTCTTTTTGATCCACGGGACTTGAGTCTAGCAGTCTTTCAAATAGTTCTAAAGAGGTAGCATGTGTGTCTCAGGCAACCAGATTTAGAATAATAAGAGACCATCCTGTGGTGATAATGGCGCGTTCAAGAGAAATATCTGTTGTGAAAACAACAGGGAAAAATAATTTTGTGGAAAATGACAATACAGACGAAACTAACCATTTCTGTCCTCTCCGAGAAGAGATTTGTGAAGAGACAGAGCCAGTTGTTGTTTATGAAGACACAGACCACGACAAATCACTTGTCTACAATGTGTCCGATAATCCGCCGTTCCATCTACTTATCGTGTTTGCTATGCAGGTAAAGGCTTGCGTTTGTGATGGGCGTTCCAAAATGTCCTTATAAAATACAAAATCAGTTACTGTAGAGAATGATTTGTCCTTCTGCTGATTTGTTGAAAAGCAGGTACACTTTTGATCACACAAAAAGGGGGAGAGGCGCTTTCTATTCTAGCCACGTCCAACCTTATCCTCTACATAATCGTTATCACAGCCAGATGCCCTCGTTTTATTGTTCGCCATGCATGTACAATATCAGACTTGGAGAGACTTCAAATAACAGAACAGGAGGAACCCAAGACTTACACAACCCATAGGGTTGTTGTTGTTTATTTGTTTGTTTTTTGTTAACTACATTTAACCTAGCGTCTTGATTTTTCACGGGAGATTATGATTTTTATCTCAGGTTTGGGAGTGCGAGATTTCAGTTATATTGGTTATAATAAGTTCAGTTTTCTAGCTCTTATTGAAAAATATTCCCACGGACGTTTATCCTGGATGGGGAACAACTAATGCTCATCTTTCAAATTGGCTACATTAAGTATAGACAGGCGTATTAATGTGGCTCACAGGACCAGGTTCAAACCTTAACTGAAAACAATCACGCATCTTAGATGCAGTTGTAAGAGCATTTAAAGGCTCCTCTTTCAACGGAAATTCAGTTTCCAAACAGACCCATACAAACATTGTACTAAAGTCACTTATAATTGGCATTTTCAAGGTACTGTAGTTGAAACAGGAAAACTGCAGAATTATGGCATGTGTTCGAATGTATCACCAGTCTTAATTATTTGTATGTACCTTTGCAGTACCTCTTGAAGCTTAAAAATTTAGGTCTTTTATTGATGAATAATTTTTTACGCTGATATTTCGGACGACTACCCGGAATCATCATCATCATCATCATCATCATCATCATCGTCGTCATCATCATCATCATCATCATCATCATCATCATCATCATCATCATCACACTGTCGTCGTCGTCGTCGTTGTCACCATCACCATCATCATCACCACCGCCACCTATGCAAAAATGCTTTTGTCTATAACCATCAACTGCCCCTTCCCCTATCCTATCCCCTTTTTCTCCGACACCCTGCACCCCTTAACAACCCCCGCACCCCCCCCCCTTCTGACATTTTGTACAGCAATGCCTGTTGTGCATCGCATCCCCTCTGAGCAAGGCTGTCATCGTGTCTGAGATCGTGTGCGCCACACAAGAGGAGTCTATCAAGGCACACCTGCTGAGTGCCACCATGTTGATGACGGGACTAGCCACCTTCCTCATGCCCACGATAGGAGTTAGGTCAGTGGAAGAGTTGAGAGGTTACATAAATTAGACGACTTGCTCAATCGACAATCAGTCAGTCTGTAAATCTGTTAACTAACAACACTGAAACGTCTAAAGGTTCAAGACAGGTAGCCATCTCCCTCCTGCCTACAGTAAGACTCGGGCCAGTAACTTTGCTCGAACCTATACTGTAATATTATATCTGCTTGATTATAATTATGCTCGTATTCTTTGGGCTTTTGTCAGCTGACTAACACTAAAAGTAGAAAAGTTTTTCTATGATTGCGTTTGTGTTGGGACCAATTACCCTCTTCTTGCCCACCTATATTAATTTGAAGCCTTGAAAATGTATCTATCTATCTATCTATCTATCTATCTATCTATCTATCTATCTATCTATCTATCTATCTATCTATCTATCTATCTATCTATCTATCTATCTATCTATCTTTGTGAATGTGTGTGTTTGTGTGTGTGTGTGTGTGTGTGTGTGTGTGTGTGTGTGTGTGTGTGTGCATGCACCATCCAGAGAGAGAGAGAGAGAGAGAGAGAGAGAGAGAGAGAGAGAGAGAGAGAGAGAGAGAGAGAGAGAGAGAGAGAGAGAGAGAGAGAGAGAGAGAGAGAGAGAGAGGTTGAGAGAAGGGGAATATATTATAACCTGAAAAACAACGAGATTCTGTCTATCTGTTTGACAAATCTATGTACATTGTATTCTTAAAGAACTAAGTTGAGCAAAAGGTGTCTTTCTTGGTGCTGATTAAACCTTTTCCTTGACGACCTGAGACAATTTTGATCTCATTAACATCTTTGAAACAAAGGATGAACACAAGCTCAGAGCGAGAGCACAAAGGTCGTGGTTTTTTGGGGGGTTAAATTACAGTGACGTATTCCGGTCAGCGACAAAATCTTCTCCAACAGAAGTCCGTGATGGAGCGTACCAATTTCTACATTCGCAAAAACGGACTGCCTTAAGTATAACAGAGGGTATAACGCCAGCCAGCGAATTTCTTTAGTGGGATCTTCACTTACATCTTCACAGAAAGACCATTATTCTTACCTGTTCCAGTCGATTGATGGTTGTTGGCTTGATGGGTCGTTAGCAATCTGGCCAGTTTCATTTTGCCCTTTACTTAATATTCATCTGAAAGTGCCCTTTCCTCTCTTTCAACTTGCTTCGTTTATTCTAATTTTGTTGAAATTCTAGCAAAGGCCTCATTTTTTATCTCAAAACTCTAATATTATTTTTTTTAAACATCATCTTTCAGCGCTCTATAATTTAGTCATAAATCTTGAAATAACAGGAACTATAAATTTTGTAAATACAACTGACAGAGTTGGAGCTGCTCTGCTCCTGGTTGGTTTCTGATGATGACGTTGCATGCCGGTAAGTGAGATCGGTGGTTTAATGCTCCTCTCGGGCTAGTAAACGAAACGTCATGGTTTCGAAGGTACCAGGGCCCCTACGTTGTGTTCTCGGGAAAGGCATTTCGCACACATTTTCCTTAATTCACCCAGGTGGGAATCGGTACCCTGCTAAAGACAGCAAAAGATCTTGTCATTATTTTTAGAACGCTATACCGGCTGCTTGCCTGGTTTCTAAGTATTCTAGCATTTGCTGGGGTAATAATAGTTGTAAAGCGCATGAAGTATGTTTTATATTTAGTAGAGGTTTTACAGCGCTCGAAACTGCATACGGTCAAATGAGCGCCAAGGGGTGGATGTCAACAGAGAAGTCCTTACAGGGAATCAGACTTACTCTGCTCACCTCTCTAAAGCCCCCCCCCCCCCCCCCCCTTTGGGAATGGCCTAAAGACACTTCAGTCAGTAGTACCGGGGGGTCGCATGGAGTATGCTGTAGAGTATAGAGCCTTGGTAAGCGCAACATAAATGCAAAAATAATTAATAATAATAATCTTTATTATTACTATTATTATTATTATTATTATTATTATTATTATTATTATTATTATTATTATTGTTGTTGTTGTTGTTGTTGTTGTTGCTGATGCTGATGCTACTACTGCTGCTATTGTTGCTGTTTTTTTGTATGTATGTGTGTGGTAGCCTATCCGTTCGAAATGTTTAGAGCCACGAAGAGCGTGCTCTTCGCCAAGGCCACAGCCTCTCTTGGGTAGCGGGTGAGGCAGTCCAACCTCCCTGAATCCTCCCCAAAGAGATGCCACTGCTGGACATCAGTGGCGGGCATCTCTGCGGCCAGTGCTCCAAATCTCGGGGCTCCTCGCTGCACAATGGACAGATTGGGTCCGATTTTTGTCTATTCTATTATTGTAGGCCCGCAGCCCAGAAACGTGACCAGTCCTGATTTTTGCCAGTAGTGACTGGTCACTGCGGGACTTAATTTGAGCCTCTAGTTTTAAGGAAATTGCCCTGTATATTTCCTTTGTCTGCGAGTGGGATATCGGAGGGTCTTTTGTGATCCGTTTTATCTGGGCGCACGCACTTGCAATACTCAGCTGGCACTCAACTGGCACTCTCAGACCCATAGGGAGCTACCGCAATCAACACTGTTGTTCTTGTTGCTATCGTTGTTGTTATTGTTGTTGTTGTTGTTGTTGTTGTTGTTGTTGTTGTTGTTGTTGTTATCAAATACGCACAAATGTGCTTGGAAAACCCGTAAAGGATTTTCAAACTCAACTTCTCTTTCTCAGGTTACCAATTTTCCAGGGACCGGCGTCTTCCTACATAATTCCTTTACTCAGTCTTCAAGGTCTGGACGAGTGGAAGTGCCCGGATGTTGTTGCCGGTAGGTTGATTTGAGCAGATGGTGCATACTTGTGAGACTACGTCACTATTCAACAGGTTCGACAAGATGTTGAGGAGAAAACTGGCCAAATTTTGTATTTCACTTTATCTATGGCTGTCTGGCATCATACAACCCAACGGACAAGTGCGCGCTCAACGCTTTTTTTAATATTGAGAACTGCCTTCACTGTTTTATTTTTATGGTCCCCTCTTGTCATCGAAACCTTGAGTGTTCATTCCGTATGTTGTTGGGTTTTTTTTAATCTTTTAAAAGGACTACTTTGTGATTTCATAAGTCTGGGCTATAACAAGTTTGCGGAGGTGGAAAGGGAGGTGGGTGGGTGTTAATATATTTAAAATATGTAAATAGGTAGCCCACAGCAAAACGACACCACTGATTGCTGATTGATTTCAAAGCTATGATTTTTGTAACAAACAGTGACATAAACTATCTCTTCAGGCATTGATCCCATCACTAATGAGACTGTCAGCTATGCTCTTATCGGGAATGGAACAGTTGTCCCTACGAAGGAATTGATCTTCTCAAAAATACAAGAGGTGAAGTTTCTCATAAAGCCAGCTGTTATTGTGTCTGATTCACTTCCGTCTTTTGGATTAAGTGTGTTCGCATCATACTTAATTGACTATGCACATGTGCATCACGCATTTATTAATATTAATGACTTGTTGCTCTCGCATTTCGTCCTCTTGACATGATAGTCTTTGGGACCATAGTTCTCTCATCACGTCTTGGAAAGCAATGGACTTGAGATCGATACCTCTGTGAAAACAATTTATTACCTGCAACTTCATCTTTGTACTCGGGAGTATCCTACATAACTTGAGTGGCTTCTGACAAACACTCCACTAGAAATTTCAAAACTGCAATCCGAGTTGATTCCCAAACATCCTTATGATTGGCTATTCGGTATCTGGGCTATCTTTACGTAGCCATATATAAATAAATAAATTATATATTTTATATATATATATATATATATATATATATATATATATATATATATATATATATATATGTGTGTGTGTGTGTGTGTGTGTGTGTGTGTGTGTGTGTGTGTGTGTGTGTGTGTGTGTGTGTGTGTGTGTGTGTGTGTGTGTATACATGTATGTATGTATATCTTACTTTTTTCTGTCTGGTTTTTTTTCAGCTGTCTGGAAGTCTGGTACTTGCTGGGTTTTTGCACTTTCTCATCGGGTTGACTGGTTTTGTAGGAATCATAGTCAGGTAGGATATGTACTTCGAGTCATGTAGGGAAATTGCAATGGACCTGATGAGACATTTACCCAAATAGAAGTACCGCTAGGCTAAGAACTGAGTCAAGGAAGCTGAGGATGGGGGGGGGGAGAAAGAGAGAGAATGAGAGAGAGAGAGGAGGGGAGGGAGAGGGAGAGAGAGAGAGAGAGAGAGAGAGAGAGAGAGAATTAAGCTGAAGCGTCCTGGTCTACTTTCATGAGGTTGTGAGATGATAGGTGCGACAGAAACGTCCATCATGATGGGTTGTTTATTTTCATCTTAAAAGATCTCGTGGCAACTTTCCTGGGGAGGGGAGGGGGGTTGCCACCCATTCCATGTTTAATGCATAGGTGCCATTTTCATGACTGCTGTGCGTTCCATTTAAGGACCTACCCCTAATCTAGAACTGTCTTTACATATTCTGGACCCCGCTGTTCAGTCGGCTGCAAGTGAGTACTTCGCGTCCGTTTTGAGAGGAAACAACATGTTAAAGTAAATGATAGTGTTTGGTTGCACCATGTTGAACACCGACCTCAATGAGAAGGTAAAGTAACAAACCTGCCAATGGAACTGTTATGAAATTATGTCTTTGGTTTGAGATTTAAAACAATAGACATGCACTGTGATTTTGGGGCATCGTATTTCCCTGCAATTACGTCCTGTTTGTAAAGGTTTTTGACAGTCTGAAGAGTTATTATAATAATATAACAAATTTCGTTTCCGTCTGATATTGCATATTTCCTTTTTTTATTTCTTTTTCTATAGTTGTACGAATTGTACATGTATATGAATACACATGTTTTGCTATTGCCAGGTACGTGGGTCCTGTCACGATCGTGCCAACAATTGTTCTCATGGGCCTCCAGATGGTGTCCGTTGTGCTGAAATTTTCTGAAACGTGTTGGCTCGTAGCTTTCATGTAAGTACAGTGTAATCGATCTTCTAGTCTTCTACCGCAGGGCTGTTCTTTCACTCCTAAAAAATGCATTTGGCAACATTTACATTATTAGATGTCCTTAACTTGTACACAAAAGGTAGAAGCATGATTGTCCTAAAAGAAGTTTCGTTTGATAAACACTTTCATCAGTGCATGTGAACTCACGGTTTTCAAGACGATTTTTCTATAGAGTCAGTGGTCCGTCTTATAGTCTTATTTAAAGGGAGGTCCTTATTTTTGTGACTCAAACTATCAAAATCTCTCTACTAATGTATTGGCAGAGTGACTTGCATATATAGAAATTCAAGACTATACGCCAAAACATACCCAGCTCTTGGGTTACTCGTTTTATACGTGCTGCGGGTCTTTAAATATTTTTTTAAAGATCAATAATATATTTGTCTTTCTGCTGAAACGTTGTATCCCTCTAGACAGCCGTGGTTGGCCCTGACGCAGGGTCGAAGCAGCCCACCTCCTAAAAGTCTAAACAGTGTCGATGGGGACGTGAAGCATCTACAACTAGAAGTGTGCACTGCTCCAGAATGGTGAAGTTTTGAGAAAAATCATCTTCACCCCGCCTCAACTAAGAGCACTAGGTGTAGCCATCATTAAATTTCGAATAATTATGAATAATCAAGTGCCCAAACCTCCGCAGCACAGCGTTGGCCAGTCTGATACTATCTGTGTACATGAGCAACAAGAAGACTCCCATACCCTTCTGGACACGTAGCCGGGGCTTACACATCTTCTGGTACCCGCTTCATCAAGTGTTTGCGGTGAGACGTGTGTGTGTGTGTGTGTGTGTGTGTGTGTGTGTGCGTGTGTGTGTGTGTGTGTGTGTGTGTGTGTGTGTGTGTGTGTGTGTGTGTGTTTAAGGAAGAAGGTGAAATTTATGTAGTAAATCCCATTTCTGCGAAATGTGGCTTGTCACTTTGTTAGTTTGTATTAGGTGGCAGAGTAAGTTCTACACCCACGTACATTTCTTAAAGAAATAGGTTTTCATAACATAATCTATCTCTCTCTCTCTCTCTCTCTCTCTCTCTCTCTCTCTCTCTCTCCCTCCCCCCCCTCTCTCTCTCTCTCCCTCCCTCCCTCTCTCTCTCTCTCCCTCCCTCCCTCCTCTCTCTCTATCTATCTCTCTCTCTTTCTCTCTCTCTCACACACACACTCACACGCACGCACACACACTCACGCGCTCACGCACGCACAAAAACACGTCAAAACAGATTCACATACTTCAGACAAACAATACTCCCCAGATCCTGATCAGCATGCTGTTAGGCTGGGCTTTGAGCGCCTTGCTCACGGAGACAGGATGGCTGTCTGATGACCCCAAAAGCAAAAACTTCTTTGCACGAACAGATACCAGGGTGCACGTGATCGAGGAGAGCAACTGGTTCGTCTTGCCGTACCCAGGTGAAGCATACAGAGCTTCGGGCTTGGTGGGTGCGCACAGACCAACTTTAGCTGCCCAACAGTATTATAACAGTCTTCTGTGCGTGATTCGTTCCAGTGTACTGTGTAACACAGACGGTTTGAGTAGCAGTTGTCAGCATGTTGGAACAGAACACAAACTTTTCAGTCGTCGTAAACCAGAGTTGCCTGTGCGAGCGGGGCTTCTTTAGTTTATTTCATTGTTTACACTTGGGCGACTAAAACTGTTGAATGAGCTCTCGTGGCCTAGAGGTTAAGGTGTTTGCCTCTTTTTCAAAGGTCCCGGTTCGAATCCGGGTCGCAACGGAAAATTGTCTTCTCTAGAACTGTCTCCTTTCACCTCCTTTCCTGCTCTCTAGCAATTTTCTGTCGTCTGCTTTCGTCTCCACTTTCTGCCTCCACTCCATCACCTCCTTTGCCCCCTCCTCCTGGCTCCTGACTCTTTCTGCAGCCTTTCTACTGCTACTCCTTGGCTCCTTCTTACTGCTGTCTTTCAGCCACACTCCCTGATCTTTTGGTAGGAAAGATCTACACCTAGCCTTAATCTCGGACAAGGCAAAAAAATCTTGCAGGTCCAATGTGCAAGTTACGCACGTTACAGATCCCTTGGTGGTCTAAAATCGATAAGAGTAGACTTCGGTAAAATTCAAAATTTCCTACTAACTGAAAAGGTTTGGTGTGTGATATGAAAAAAAAAGATGCATAACTTTGGAATTCAAGTAGATTTTTTCAATTCTAATTTGTTTATCTGGAAGTTAAAAAGGCAGGCAACATCGTGCATGCTATGACATATGCAAATGCATGCTTCTGATTTATGCATGATGGACGCGCTGCAACATTACTTCAGATCTGTCGCTGGTCACACAGGGTAAGAGATCAAGGGGAAGACCGCGTGGAACCTGGGGAAGAATCACAGAAATTGATGTACAGAGAAGTGGGAAGACATTGAATAACATTTAGAGGCTAGCCCAGGATAGAGAAAGGTGGAAGGTGTTTGTCCGTGGCCTATACCCTGGTGCAGGGAGAGAAAGGCAATGATGATGATGTCGCTGGTCAGACACACGTGACCGTTCCGTCCTCAAGGGATCAAATTTCAATAACAAAAAAAATATGCGGGCGAATGACACCTCCTACCTTGGGAGGGGGGGGGGCGGACGAAAGAATGAAAGAATCAAGAAAAGGAATCAAGAACGAAAAAGAAAGATAGGAGAAGAAAGAAAGAAAGAAAGAAAGAAAGAAAGAAGGAAAGAAAGAAAGAACGAAAGAAAGAATGAAAGAAAGAACGAAAGAAAGAAAGAAAGAAAGAAAGAAAGAAAGAAAGAAAGAAAGAAAGAAAGAAAGAAAGAAAGATGAGAACCATTTGGATTAAATTAGAGTACCAGTATGTTTAGTACAGTTTAAGTTTTTACTCCAAGATTGGCGTCTGTAACAGCTTAGCATTGCATACATCGGAGACCAG
>NW_004797279.1:1841852-1844439 GCF_000002075.1 Aplysia californica | reverse complement strand
AGTCAGCACACACACACACACACACACACACACACACACACACACACACACACACACTCATACTCACACACACATACACACATTCACACACACACACATACACACACATACACACACACACACACACACACACACACACACACACACACACACACACACACACTCAAACCCGAACTGAACCCTGCAACACGCATAATAAGACTAGTCTTGTTTGAACCCTTCAATATAATATATATTGTATTGTATACAATTGTGTCACAACGTGGTGGATTCAGAAGCTCGTCAGTTTGGGGACATGTGGAGTTATTGTTATCTTCTAAAAGCTTGTTCATTTGTCTTGTTTTCGGTGAAAAAAGTGTCCGTATATTTTGAATAGAAGTTCAGATATTTGTGATAGAAGGCGGTGGGGGTCAGCTGGTTTCGGAGGTAAAATTAGCGACAAAATGGCCACCAAAGGTTGGTGACTTTCAATGCTTGAGAGTCCTTGGAAACTGAAAATTAACATTTAAGTTTTACCAGTAAAATCTACACAGAAATTTGCAGTTTCTTTGATTTCCTAATTTTGACGAGGGCCTAATTATTTCACCATGATGCCTCACAATCGTCTAATGTCCTTGTCACAGGCAACTTCGGCCCTCTCTCCTTCAACCTGGGCGGGTTCATCGCTTTCTTTGTGGCCACTGTCCTCTCGATCCTGGACTCGATCGGCTCTAAAATCAATCAAGTAAAAAGAAACCGTCTCGTCGTGTGCGACTTCTCGTCCGATCGCTCCATGTAGCGATTGAAGGTTTCATCGCCTACGACAGACTGGGGGTATGACAGGTTCAGAGCATCACCATTGGTCAAAATATCTTGCCAAGAAGTGCTTGTCGACACGCCGTGTGAGGTGTGTGTGTGTGTGTGTGTGTGTGTGTGTGTGTGTGTGTGTGTGTGTGTGTGTGTGTGTGTGTGTTGTTGTTGTTGTTGTTGTTGTTGTGTGTGTGTAAGTAAGTGTTTTACGGAGCTGCATTATAAGGCCATATGAGCTCATGTGCAAAATATAACTTGCTTCTATCTCTCTGTTGTGAACTGCAAGTCGCCAATTGGATTTACCAGTCACGCGCCACTTAACGTCGCGTCGCACATAAGGAGAGACTTTTGTCGCTTCTGTCGCACGCGACTGAAAATTTGGGCGCGACTACACACCTCGTGACTGATCGCGAGCGACTGTCGCACGAAACTAAACGTCGTGTATAGGCTAAATATGTTATGTGTGTATGTATGCGTGTGTATGTTTGTGTTTGTGTTGGTGTGTGTGTGTGTGTGTGTGTGTGTGTGTGTGTGTGTGTGTGTGTGTGTGTGTGTGTGTGTGTGTGTGTGTGTGTGTGTGTGTGTGTGTGCGCGCGTGCCTGAGCGTGTTCATTTTACAAATGCAAGTAATACGTAGACATAATGGCTGGATATATACATATATATATATATATATATATATATATATATATAATATATATATAGGCCTATATATATATGTATATTATATAAGAAAACATCATTAAAATACACACGATTGCACACATGAAAACATAATATAGGCCTATTAATAATCGTAATAATAATAATAATAATAATAATAATAATAATAATAATAATAATAATGATAATAATAACAATAATGATAATAATAATATTAATACTAATAATAATAATAATAATAATAATAATAATAATAATAATAATAATAATAATAATAATAATAATAATAATAATAAAACAGACTTCAACAGAAGTTAAGGACCACCTTGACAGACAGCCCTGATTTTTTTTTTAATCCGAAAAAAGACAGCAAGGAATGTTTCAAAATTGTTTCCTCTGAAAGTGTTAATGGGTTACCAATGCGTACTGCAAAGCTTCCAAAATGGGCAAAATCACCACATGCAGTGCGGAAATCCTCAGGGAAATTTAGCAAAATTTTATGTTTTTTATCGACTTGTGTGCGACACCACGGACATTCCTCAGTTAAAATTTCTGATTCACGTCATAAACTGTATGATGAACGGACGTTTGGTCTCGAACTGTGCTCACTTTGGAGGCAATAAAAAGCCGCCGTTTGCGCAAAATCCAGTATCGCATCAGCACGCCATCAAGACGAAAACTGAGGAACTTTGATCGGGCCAGAGCTATGGCATGGCTGCAGGATGGAGTTGGAGCCCGAGAAGTTTCCAGAAGGCTTGCAGTGTCACACTCTGTCATTGTCCACTTGAGGCAGCGCCATCAAGCCACTAGACCAGTCCAAGAACGCCCACGTGCAGGTCGAGACTACTCAAGAGTGTTTGCAAGTGGTCCTTAACTTATGTTGAAGTTATATATGTGAGAGTATTGTCTGTCTTTGTCGTTCAGGTGGTGAGTCGCCGAGTGTTCCAGTGTGCAGGAATCATCTTCATCTTGTTCGCTGTGCTTGGCAAGGTGGGCGCCGTGTTCATCACCATCCCGTACTCTGTCCTGGGCGGGATTACCTTCATTGTGACGGGCCTGTTTATCGGAGTTATCCTCTCCTTTCTACAGGTGAGGGACTACTCATTTCTCTCTCTCTCTCTCTCCCTCTCTCTCT
>NW_004797279.1:1840641-1841752 GCF_000002075.1 Aplysia californica | reverse complement strand
CCCCCCCTCCCTGCGTACCATGCACTGGATCCAGGCCAGTCTCCCAATAGCTGGGACCATAATAGCATACTGCCGATTGAATTCATTTGATTGAGTCGGTGGTCAGCCACATTTCCTTCATTGATAGGGTAAAAGGCAACGGTAGTCGCGCATAAGGATGCACACAATTCGACCGAATTCAACTGAGTTCGATAATGACCTTCAAAATCACAACTTCGTTTATCAAGGTCAGGAGTAGAACCGGTCATATTGTGTCAGAATGGTAGCTTTTGCTTCTTCATGGAGGAAAATCTGGATGACTCCGACTCAATTGAATTGAATCTGAGGAGATTATAAATTCTAAGATCCTTGATTGAGTCCCATTGGCAGTGTACATTGAGTATTATGAAAGGGATCATGACGTGGTCTGTTGTTGACCTTGTTCTGCCAGAACAGACAGTTGCAACTGTGCTGTAAGGTTGGGAATTTCTTGTCCTTTCTGCTCTAAAATCAATCAAGTAAAAAGAAACCGTCTCGTCGTGTGCGACTTCTCATCCGATCGCTCCATGTAGCGATTGAAGGTTTCATCGCCTACGACAGACTGGGGGTATGACAGGTTCAGAGCATCACCATTGGTCAAAATATCTTGCCAAGAAGTGCTTGTCGACACGCCGTGTGAGGTGTGTGTGTGTGTGTGTGTGTGTGTGTGTGTGTGTGTGTGTGCGTGTGTGTGTGTGTGTGTGTGTGCGTATGTGTGTGCGTCGGTGAAGGCAAAGCTCGAGGCCATGTGCAAAATATAACTTGCTTCTGTCTCTCTGTTGTGAACTGCAAGTCGCCAATTGGATTTACCAGTCACGCGCCACTTAACGTCGCGTCGCACATAAGGAGAGACTTTTGTCGCTTCTGTCGCACGCGACTGAAAATTTGGGCGCGACTACACACCTCGTGACTGATCGCGAGCGACTGTCGCACGAAACTAAACGTCGTGTATAGGCTAAATATGTTATGTGTGTATGTATGCGTGTGTATGTTTGTGTTTGTGTTGGTGTGTGTGTGTGAGTGTGTGTGTGTGTGTGTGTGTGTGTGTGTGTGTGTGTGTGTGTGTGTGTGTGTGTGTGTGTGTGTGTGTGTG
>NW_004797279.1:1838540-1839667 GCF_000002075.1 Aplysia californica | reverse complement strand
GGACTACTCATTTCTCTCTCTCTCTCTCTCCCTCTCTCTCTCTCTCTCTCTCTCTCTCTCTCTCTCTCTCTCTCTCTCTCTGTGTCTCTCTCTCTCTCTCTCTCTCTCTCTGTCTCTCTCTCTGTCTCTCTCTCTCTCTGTCTCTCTCTCTTTAATTTTTTTTAAACAAATGACGTTAATATTGAACTCAGGTTTTAAAAAACAAAACAAAAACACACAAAAAACAGTCAGGCGTTTTGATGAATGATTGCGGGGACATGGGTGATGGCTCACAATCACTGGGCATGGTTTGGTATACCTGTGTATGGTTCTCTAATACGGGATGCCCACTGCGGATGGGATCGGGTCCGGTCGGGTCGGGTCGGCTTGTGCCACGATAGCCGATATTGTGACCATGTTCTTCTTATCATTACTATTAATATGATTATCATTTTTACAATATAATATTGTTATTATCATTATCATCATCATAATCACCACTGTCCCCAGACTGTGAATCTGAACTCGGAAAGGAACATCCTCATCATGGGCATGTCTGTTCTGCTTGGATTAATGCTTCCATCTTGGATGAAGAAAAACCCGCATGCCATAAACATAGGTAAAGTATCTTATTTAGTTCTTCCTTGCTGTAGTGAATGACTTGAACTTGAACGCCTTTCCCAAAGTTAGTTTAATAAATAATAAATGTCGTTGTGCATGAAATCAGCATCAGTAGAAGTAGAAGAGACGTAACGAATAGCGCTTTTACTTTCAGTGGTGGTCCCCCCCCGCCCCCCGTCCTCGCTGTCCTATGAGAACATGTCTTTGAGTTTGCGACTCGTAGTACAGATTTGTCGAAACGAAAGTGGAGACATCAGACGCTTATCTCTAGTAGTTGGGTACTACCCAAATAGGTTATGGTTATTTTATGCACTGTTTGGTTTGGGATGGGTGTGAGCGCTTTCGTGATTGGATGCAAAGGTCTGAATATTACTATTATTACATGAAACGTTTAGATAATCATACGGAGAATGTCAGTGCTGTATATATTTTATATCTATAGATTTAGTTATCTGAGTATTCACAAAACTATTGATCTTTTCTCCTGGAAAACTATTAGTTGTTTATTATGGGGGTTGGGGGGAAGG
>NW_004797279.1:1812244-1838356 GCF_000002075.1 Aplysia californica | reverse complement strand
GGGTTGGGGGTTGTTTACTCGATACAGTCGACTCCCCTTGTGTTGAACTCGCTTGAGTTTAGTAGTTGAGTTTAATGCAGTAAAATCTTAGTCTTAGTATAAAGATAACAAATTCAGCTGAAAACGTAATTTCGCCTCGCCTGTAACTCCCAGTTAAAAATACATGCAGGTGGGCGGTATGAAAGTTTATGCCTTTTACTACTATTACTAAAGCTGCTGCTGCTGCTGCTGATGCTGCTGCTGATGATGATGATGATGATGATGAAACATGCTTCTGTTCCTGCGCTGCTACAGCTAAAACTAAATTATACCTTCGGTCTTCATCTAGGTAACGCGAATGGAAACTCTGCCATCAAAATGTTGCTGTCGAATCCATCGTTTATTGGGGGCTTCTTTGCTTGCGTGTTGGACAACACAGTCCATGGTAAGAAAAAGATGCATTTTTTTTCATTGACCATAGCCTGGGCCTTTAAATACGGCTTAATAATAATTACCAACCCTAAAAGGATAAGATAATTCGAAATATTATGTTTTAGGCATATACTACTGCCCGCGTGATTTTGTTCATTTGCCAGTTTCATGATACACATTGGTGATGATTAATGTGTGTGTGTGTGTGTGTGTGTGTGTGTGTGTGTGTGTGTGTGTGTGTGTGTGTGTGTGTGTGTGTGTGCATGCTTTTTGTGCGTGAGAGACTGACAGAGAAAACGAGATAGAGAGAAAGAAAGAAAGAAAGAGAGAGGAGAAGGAGAGCGAGAGAGAAAGAGAGAGCGAGAGAGAGAGAGAGGGGGGGGGAGAGGGAGAGAGAGAAGAGAGAGAGAGAAAGAGAGGGAGGGGGAGAGATTTCAAGCAGATGTGTGAGAGTACAGATATCAAAAGAGCTACGTTACGTGTGTGCCGTAAAAACTTTGCTGCAAAACCTTTTCCCCTGATCTCAGATAGTAAAGGAGTTATTCTCGGTACTCGTGAGACAGCTCCAAAAGACTAAAAAAAATACCATACACGCCGCTTTCTTTGCGCAGGTGATATAATATGACTTGTCACGTAGATTTTGGTTCTTTCCTTTTGTTTTGTCTTGGTTTTTTTTGTTGGGTTTTTTTTTTTGGAGGGGGTCTTTTTTTAAAACATAACTGAGAATACATGTATCACAAGAGCAGTTCAACTTGCGGCTTCTAAAAACGTTTGCCTTTGTTTTGTTGTTTGGGGGTTTTGTTTGGTTAAGAATAAGAGAAGCACATCGACACAATACATGTAATTTAATATGGTCATTTAGTAGTGCTGGGGAAAAAAAGTTATCCCCAGCAATCTTCAGGTCCTGATAAGACAGTTGCTGCTTCATTCCTCAAATTTCAAGACTCAGCTCTACACAGAGAGAGATTATCTATGCCTGTTGTCAGGAAAGCCAGGGGTGATTTTAATGACTCTATAAACACTACATGAAATACTATCCAAGTTCATTTAATAGGCGACACCTCTTATTTTTACTTAAATTTAACGTTAGTCTCCAACAGAACTTAACCAAGTAGGAGAACAGCCTCGAAAACTCCCAAACAACCCAGGTTTACGAATGCAACTTTGAGGGTTAGATCCTGGGCCATTCACATCGGGTGTATGTGTCTTATGTTTGATAAACTATCAGCATGTAAAGGAAAACGTTCCGTAGTTCGGCGTGAAATAAACGTCTTCTGCACCCCAGCTGGTGGCTCAACTCCTCGAACACCGAAATTATAACAATAGCAAGCACGCACATCTGCCTAAATCTACACCTTGATGTACCAAAATCATGTGTGTTTACTTTGCATTATTATACATCATGCTTTCTGTCTATCCTTCTTCCTTTACTCTTCATAGTACTGGATCAAGTACGTCACCCTTGAAATGACTTATTCTCTGCAGTAGGAATTACTCACAGGAAAACATCAAATTCAAATGTGTCCATCTCTCATGCCCAGGGACCCTACATGAGCGTGGCCTGTTGGAGCAACTGAAAGAAGTAGAGGCCAGTTCTGACAAAGAGGCCCCAGTCATCAAATACGCCGAGGGGACACGATTCTACAGACTGCCTTTTCTTCCAAACTGGATCCGGAAGTCAAGATGTTTGCGGGTGTTCCCAATTTTTGACACGAGAATCTTGTAACAATTAATGACGAACTTTATTCCTTACCTCTATGCCAATCACAGGGGTATTTTATGTGAAAGATATAGCGTTACACTTTTCAGTAGTCAGTACACATGTTTGAATAAACCTTGGTTTATATCTTAAACATATTGCTATGGTTAGTAATTTTCTCGATTTTGCCTGAGTGCACCGTAAGCTCAGTTAGCACATGTTATTCTATTCATCATCATCCGGTGCCTTGCTGACCAGCGTGGGCGATCATGGACTTCCACTTCACTGTCTTGCGTTGCAGCGATGGTGTCTGTCGTTCTTGCCTTGCTGTTCCCAGCCATGTTGTCAGCTTGTCCAGTATCTTTTCCCTCCGTCTTCCTCTGCCACTTTCCATCAAACTTGCCTGTTGTTACAATATCCTCCAATGTGACTCTTTTCGCACTGTGTGTCCAGTATATTCGTCATAAGCTGTCGCTTGCAATTTGCTTCAATCTTCTTCATTGTATCCTATTTGTCAGGTGCAAATGACCCTGATTCGAATCCCCAATGAAGCATTATGTTTCTTGAACTTGGGTTGCCTGGAGAATTTTCAAGGCTCCTCACTCAGTTTGATGCTCTCCGAGAACACGATTAAATACAGAAGTACCCTGCTCTTTGTCATTCTCTACTCAGGTAGAAAACAAAAGAAAAAGTAACACAACTTCAACAGAGACTAGCTTCAAAACCAGGGAACAGATTGCAAAAGATCGCAATCAAAGGAAGTCAACGCCATCCTCAACACACACAAAAAAACCACAGAAGCAAAACCACAAGCTATACCACAAAAGACTCAGGATGACTGAAAGTTCTTTCTTTGTACTTATTGCAACCATCATTTAGTGGCACACAGCAGCTGTGTGTAAATAAACTTACTTACTCTCTCCCTATACTGTCTGGTACATAAGGCGGACAGCAGTCAATGCCATGCTTGCCTGTCCCTAGTCACCTTCTGCAATCTCAGCACATCCTAGCCCTGGGCGATTGCTTTATCTCCTATTGTGCCTTTGTAGCTTCCAGCTGGTCTAACTCTTTTTGTTTTTTAGTTGGTCTCCAATACCATGTCTGATAGGGCAATCTTGCCTACTTTGGCATTCTCAGAGTCAATACATGTGCCAAATATCTCCCATCTTCTCCCTTTTATGGTCATGTTGATATCTTCAATTCCAACTCTTTTTAATTTTGACTTCAATGAAATTATCTTAAAATCTTCTTAATTTTACAAAAGTGATCCATGCTTTTTTAAGTCTTCAAGCCAATAAAAGTGGACCAAAAAACATAGTACCATTAAGCACAAGCACTGTTTGCTCCAACAGTAAAATGCTCACTAGACAGATATCAAACATGAAAATGGTCAAGACAAAACTTTTCTCCTCTCAGTCTCTTTGATTCTTTCACAGCAAAAATGTAGCAAATATAAAACAGCAAACAATTGTAAGGAACTTAGTATGTTTCAGTGACAAGAATTATTAATCATACATTACTACCCTAATAAAACATAATCCTGTCCTAGACACAAAAATGCACCATTCGCTACTTTCCAGAGCAAGGCCTTCACCTTTGTAATACCAGATGTGTACAGGTGACTCATATCTTGCAGTTCATAAAAAAAATAATAAACTCATTCCGGAATGCTTGCATTTTCTGACAGTTTACTTACTTACTACCCGTTACGCCATCAGATGTTTAGGCATCTATCGTCCTTATCTCCCCTTCTTCTTTTTTATGTTTGTTACTCTCTTGTAACACCTCTAATCTTCTGGTGCTCATATGACCTTATGCAGTTGCGAGCGCCTTAAAACCTCTGCTAAGACTACTAAGAGACGTTTAGGGAAGCTAATATGGTTTCTCTTTTCGGCTGTTTCCGTAACATATGATTTTTACCCGTCTGGGTCGTTAGCCCTGAGCTGAACCTCCGAAACCTGGAGGGCCGGTGGATCACACTTCGTCTGACCTCTACCTGTCGACCTGTCTGGCATGGGTGGCCCTACCAGGAGCATTAACTCTAGCCAGCATAGCTCTTGGGGTCACTGAGGCACACAAGCTCTCTAACCACTACAAGGTAGTGATCCACTAGAGAGCAGGCTCAGGGCTAATTAGTCACACATGCCATTACATGTATTACAAGATACTATTGTAGGTGCAAACAAACACTGCTGTCTGTAGGGCCAGAACAAGGCCTACTTCTAATAGGAATGTCACCTCCCCAAACCAGGTAGTCGTGATAAACATTTGTCCACAGATCAACTTGACCCTAAGAAACAGCAAAAACATCCCCGAAAGACAAAGCACAAGAAAAGCACAAGACAAAAACAAAATCAGATTTTTCGGAAATTTGAAGGTCAGCACACCACAAACAATGCTACACAAGTCATAGTCATAATCTTTATTAATAGTAATAGGCATTTACATTTGAATGTACACATATCTATTATACTGGTTAACCTCTTATTGCACAGAAAAGTGTGAAAAAATATACAAGTGATAACATAGCTCCGTGAAGGTTTATAAGCTGGAGTCAATTTTGACCTAAGATGAATAAATGTGAGGCAACGTGGTGGAATCAGGCTCTCGTCAAAATAATCAAAGGGAAGAAACTTGCATTTTTCCGCAGGTTTGTGAATTTTTATCAAATTTTGGGTTTTTGGCTCAACACCTTTCATGCCCATTAAAGAACTCATTTCTGTGTGGATTTTTCTGAAAAACGTTGTTAAAGGCACAAAAAATGTAAATTTTCAGTTATCAAGGACTCTTAAGCTAAGGAAAGAACTAATGTTTGGCAGCCATTTTCTCACTAATTTTACCTCTGAAAACAAGCGACCCCCACCTCCTTATTTTGCAAATATCTCGACTTGTATTCAAGATAAATGGATATTTTTTTCATCCAAATAAAGACAAGTGAACAAGACGATACCAATAACTCTACATGCCCAAAAATTGACGAGAGCCTGATTCCACCACGCTGCCTCACAAATGTGTATGGGAAAAAAAGGATGAAATAATAAACCCAAAAAAAATCCTGGAAAGTAAAAATGTAAAAATTGGAACAGGAAACAAAATAAATGAAATTCCATTACTAACTACATCCCACACTGCATGCCTTCTCCAACATAAATAAAATGCTTCCCAACATTTTCATCAGCCTGATCAAAGCCGGACACACACCACGGATTTCCAGTCAGAACTCAGACTATAACATCACATTCAAGTTGAGCTATCACCAAGAATTGCCCTAGTTTCAAGATAGTTATCACCCTCGTTCACATATCAAGTCGATCACCTGAAAAGAAGAAAAAAGTGGATCGATGTTCAAATTCGAGGTGAGTTCAAAGTCATTCATCAACCCACAGACTTGTAAAAATTGTTCTTCAAACTGGCTGTACAAAAAGAAAAAGAAAGAGAAGTACAGTAAAAAGCTAAAATTTAGCAATGTTTGTAGTAAATCAGCTACAAATAAGACATTTTTCTGCCTACTACAAAATAGAATTATCTTTTTAACCTGGCCATTTTGCAACTGAGACAATCTATAAAATAAACAAGATAACTCAACCATGCATACCATCCAAAAAAAACCCCTTTAAAATGCCAATGAGACAAACCCTAGCTAGCTACTTGTTAAAAATATTTTCTCTTCAATCCTCATCGATGCCTATAAAGACAATGACAATGACAATGACAATGACAATCTTTATTCATCTCGCAGGGAGAAATTTGTCTTGGTCGTTAACAATGGCAGTAGAGAGGGCATTATTGGATTAGAAATACAGCAAGATGTATCTGGGACACTAGTTCTGTTCACTTGCATCATGACTTAAGCATTTTTTGGTGGTCCTGAGTTGTAAAGTGAAAGTACCAAAAACAAAAGAGAGAGAGTGAAAAAATGTAGATTCAATTTTATGAAAGCACAAGGGACTGGAGAAAGTAAAGATACCACAAAGCCCATCCCACAAAAGGTTAGAAAACAGGTTGAGACAAGGACAGCTGTCATTGAGTCATCATAGTTCAGCAAACAAGAGTAAGATAGTGGAAAAACAGGAGAGAAAAAAGTATGGAGAAGACCTTCAAAGCGCTTTCCCTTTCAACTACCCGTATGGAAAAGAGTCAACCTAAACAGAAACACTGGTTGCAAGTAGTGCAGTACAAAACTGGATCAAGGAATAAGAGAAAAACAGTTACAGCTACACTTACACTGGGCTCCATCATGACAGGGTCAACACAGCGGTGCACCGCACTGCACACAATCTCATCCAGCAACACTTGCACCAGGCTGGCAACAAAAAAGGTAATGAAGGTCAAGTTTACCTTAATGTTGTACGGTCAAGAGTCAGTGAATTAGTCATAGAACATGAGCGATTCCAGGACAAGAACAGCTGAGGATTTCGCTGCTCCAATGATAATGACATTTTCTTTTTAAATTATATTTGAAATAGTTGAGGACCGGCAGAGAAAAGCATTGAAAATACGTATATACACACTTATTTTAAACGCTTTTCTTTGCTGCTCCTTGCATGTAAGTCAATATTTGTGTGTGTTTTCAGTGAACATGGATATATTATGTGCGCATATTATGAAGCAGCACAATTTTCCTTTTCAATTATGATTGTAACTCTTTATCCCATTCTTTCAAAACTTGGGGAAAACAATTCAAGGAAATATGCTGCAATTTATTTACTAAATACGTAGGGCTAGCAAACTGCATTCATTATAATATAACAGCTGCAACAACACAGTAGTTAGATTAAAATCAAACTGCAGGCAAATAATTAGAACAAACCTTCAATGACACTGATTCTAATGACAAAGAAGTACAGGAAAGATTAAAATACCCTTTAAACTGAATTTTAAAACTTGCTCTAAGGTTTTTGTCATCATCCAAGAACACCAGGAGCATAATCCGACTTATTCTTTGACTAATGTACAAAAATCCTGGGACAAAAAGAACTAAAAATCCATGGAGCCTACTTGTGTGAACAAAGACTTTTATCGTATGAGGTGAGTATCTCTTCAAAGCTCAAACTACTATCAACAGAGGAAGGAAAGGGGATGAGAAATTATTAAGACCAAGAACTCACTTCTCATCAGAGACAAATCTCCACAGATACAACTGCAGATAGTGTGTGTCCACCTGAATCTGTTGCAGTCCGTACCTCCCAAAAGTTCTCAGCCGAACACACTCCAGAAATGTCTGGCAATTTAAAAAACAACAAGGAAGCAATTAAAATAAGTATGCAGCATATAAAAAGAAACAGAAATAAGCAAGTTACTAGTTTCACACAAGCAATGAGACAATCTGAAACCAAGCGGTGTCACTGGGGCATTACTGAAATGAAAACACACATAACACAACTTATAAAAACTATCAAATCCCTTATTTTTTCCAACAGACTGTTTCTGAATACCAAATTCTTCAGGTAATCACTTAGAACAATGCAATTTATCAGGAAAGTAGATGATATTGTTCTGAAAGATTCTTCAAAAGTTATATATAAATACCTGAATGTTAGAATTTGTATTAAGTTATGTTATGTGGTGTCTTAGTTAAGGCTCATTAGGCTTTCAATTTAAAAACTGCCAGTTCACAAATTTTCCTCAATTCATCTAGTTACATTTTACTGATGATGGAAACAGCAATGGCACGTCATGATAATGAAGACAATATGAGCCTCATAGACTCTTATACAGAATGTTCTCAGGCTGATCAATGGCAGATTAGAAAAAACAAACTGGCTATGCGAGTTAATGGGAAACATGCAAGCCTTCTGTCAGAGGGCATAGACAAATGTAAAAAAGTACACTTTTAATCTTCCAACATACACACTTATTTTCACAATATAGCTAGACATTCTACTTCAGTGGAACTTAAAAATGATTTTTCACAGAGTTAAAACAAGTAGAAGATCATGTTCCCCTTAGAGGCGACAACATTTATAGGTTACCTTCAAACTAATCTTGACAATGCCAGTGAGAACAGACACTTTGGAAAATTCGACAGCACTGAAGATCTCAATTTTCTCAGAGAAAAGTTTTTGTATGTTGCTCATTAGACTGTTGTCCACACTGAAAAAGACCAAAAATATGCATTTTCAACAGAGATTTGAGTCAAACAAAGCCGAAGAGCTAGTTTAGAAACGGGTGTCTTAAGAAAAATGGGCTGACTTTTTTTTCGAAAAATTGGACTGTCCTGCATATTCGCCAACAGCATTAGTCCTTCGAATTGATGGTAGTGTACTTTGTATGGGATCAGGCAGTATGTTGTGAGTGTAAATAAACACCAGTTTCAAGAAATTTCAGCAAGGATACCAAAGTGACCTTTTTTTCTTCATCACAAACAGTAATTTATAGAACAGAATGCAAGAATGAACAATATAAAGACACAAGTTACTAACGTAGTACTGGGTGTGGAAAAAAGATGGGATATCAAAACGTTTGAAATTTCATTCATATGTGTCACGACGCGGTGGAATCAGGCACTCGTAAATTTTTTAGCAGGTAGAGTTATTGGTATCATCTAAAAGCTGATTTATTTGCCTTGTGTTAATTGAAATAAATATCCATCTGTCTTGAATAGAACTCAAGGTATTTGCGATTATAGGAAGTGGGGTCGCCTGGTTTCAGTTGTGAAATTAGCAGGAAAATGGTCGCCAAAGTTTGGTAACTCCAACATTTAAAGAGTCCTTGAAAACAGAAAAATAACATATTATGTGCCTTTAATCAATGCTTTTAAGTAAAAGTCACATGGAAAATTGTTTTTATATGGACTTAAAAGAAGTTGAGCCAAAAAAAATAAATTCGATAAAAATTTCCAAACTGGCGGAAAAATGCCTCTCTCCAATTTCTGTATTTTGACAAGCGCCTGATTTCACAATGTCGAGACACATATATCATATGTTTTCAAAAAAGGCACAAATGGACAACAGAAAAGTCAGGAAAAGCGCCCTCCCCCCCTCCTCCACAGCAACAACGTTTACCTTGGAGCATAGTTCCACTGTGGACGTCTATTTGCCTGTGAGGAGCTGAGAGCATGTGTGCGACGACTCGAATCACTGCTCCGCTCTTTCCGTACACCTTCCTCATACAGCTGACCAACCTAGAAATACGGGGAGAGAAACCAGAACAGTAGTGTCAGTCGATCCACTGCCACACAGACTTCTCTTATAATGGTCAGTGAATATTTACAGAATGAGTCGGGTCACAGTACGAGTCAACGGTTGAGCTTCAGTCCTCCCAACATTAATTTTGAATCTTGATTTGTCAAGTGGTTGCATATTTGATTCATTTGTGACCCAGAAAATTAAACTATTTCAACTTTGGACAATGGAACCAGATTGCACCAAAATCAGAGAAGTATATGGACACCTGGCAACATAAGTCATTTTCATTCTACAGTTCCCACAGAATTTGACTGGAATAAAATAAGTGTGCACTGACAATAAACACAGGTACACATCTCTAGCTGCGACAGCCATATCTCGTTTTTTTTCCCGAGTACAGCCTACTCCTATGTCTCTATTTACCCATGTCTATTAAACTGTAGCTGCCATGATACACCAAGGGAAGGAAACCAAATGTATCGCAAGATAGGATGAAACATTTTCCTGCTGAGAGAGATCTGACAGTGCAGCAAGGCATTTTTACTAGTAAAACAGTAAAATTGCCAAGCAACGTAAGATTTAAAAATAAAAAGCATAACACTTTTCCTACTCGCTGGACCGAGTGGCTCGCTATCTATTTCAATCCAGTAATGAAAACACACGAAATTCTTGGGCGAGTCCACGTTTTCCAAATAATAGAATAGACTTCCTGTCTGCAGATATGAAAGAAAATATAGCAGTGAAAGATGATTTTTAGTTATTTCAGCACTTTTTTTGTCCCATTCAAAACATAAAAATGAGAAGAAAAGCGCCCCCCCCCCCTGACTTCAGAATATGTCTCATATTTTCACTTCTATATTAAGTACACATACCTAATTTTCAGCATTTCTTTACATTATCTGGGGCAACCTACCTGGGAAGTTTGAATGATGCTGTTGTTGTAGCTTTTTAGATATGATCTTTCAAAGCTTGAAAATTGTTGATTTCATACGACACTTTCAATAATGCATAATCACTTTTAGAAACCCCAAACAAATATAACTGAAATAAATCTTCAATATTGTATCACCATCTGATAGATTATATTTTATCCTTCAGTTTGATGGGCCGTACGATAAGGTTTGTGTGTGTTTAGTTGGATGTTTTGACATTTTCCTTTGGTGGGGTAGGGGCGTAAAAATAGGTCATGGAAAAGCCCTGGGTCAATGGTGGATTTTGGCCAGGTAGGAAAAGAGTTAAGTGACAAGCAGCAAAAGAGTAAATGTGTCTTTTCTTTCTCCAGAAAATTTGTACTTCGCATTTTTAAAATACAATACTTTTGGTCTCTTCACTCAACATATGCTTAGCAACATGGCTCAAATTCCTTAAAGTCAATAAGAGAGAAGTGTCATTAAAAATGTATCTGTATAATAAATGCAAAAGCTAAATGCCCACAGGATAAATAACAGTATGAAAACATAGCTAACACACAGTTTGTCAATTAAAAAGGTTTACATGGCTGTCTACAACTGTTCTTACCTGCATATCTATGGCTGTGATGTCCTCCACCACTCTCTTCATCACCGCTCTCACGTTGCGAGGCTCGATTGTATTCAGCCAGTCTCTCGTTTCCACACTTTTACGCAACATCTAAAAAAAAAACCCCCAGAAAAAAAGGAGATTGACATTGGGTAACATGTAACTCCTCCCCCCTCCCCCCTGCATACCAGCAGGATGTGCAACCCTTCCGGTGGTAACATACCACGATTCAAAGTACACCAAGTTTGTAATGTTATGACACACTTGTAATGGTTTACGTAAGCATTTTATGGCACTTGCAACACAGTTCCTGTAAGTGCTGAAGATGAAAGGTGTTACAAGAGAATAACAAACACAAAAAAGGAGGAGAGAAAAGGATGATGGGTGTTTGATAGGAAAGAAGGAGCAAACCACACCAGAGCATCTGCTAACCACCCGTTGACACACTTGTAAGACAGATGCCTCAGATAGATTTTTTTTTTTAACAGAGTTGGCGATCATTACTAAAGATTAAATACTCAGATATAGTTAAATCGAAACACTGCAGATTATCATAACAATATTCAACACAAGAAGGCTTTATATACACAGTCAAAAAAGTTGAACGATGTATTAAACACATCAAGAGACAATGAATAACACATCGAAATTTCACCTGAATGTACTACAGCAGGCACCAGCATCTTTTTCATTTATCTTGTGGATTCTTTGAGTGTCTCAGTGGTTTGGAATTTATGGTCAAGTTTTATTAGAGTCACCCACATTATGATGCAACAAAGATGAAGTTCACAAACAGCGCTTTTCAGAATCATTTATTCTTTCCTTTAAAAGTCGGATTTTTGGCCCATTTCCTATCAAATAGTATATTATATCAGGTCATTTCTTGATTGGAAGCGTCAGATTTGAGATAAATTCTCCTTATACAGTATTTGTCATGGGTGGAAAACTAAAAGATACTACAGCCAAGCTAATTATTTCCCACCAGTGCGTGTGTGTATATGCGTGTGTATGTATGTGTGTGTGAGTGTGTGTGCGCGTGCGTGTGTGTGCATGTGTGTGTTTAGTTTTAGTAACAGTTTTACGTCACTGGCAACATGATAAGGTCACATAAGTGCCGAAGATTAGAGATGTTACAAGCGAGTAACAAACACAAAAAAAGGAGAGATCAGGACGATAGATGTTTGATAGGAAAGAAGGAGCAAACCACACCAGAGCATCCTCCAACCATCCATGTGTGTGTGTGTGTGTGTGTGTGTGTGTGTGTGTGTGTGTGTGTGTGTGTGTGTGTGTGTGTGTGTGTGTGTGTGAGCATGTGTGTGAGCATGTGTGTATACCTATGTGTGAAATCAGTCAAAAATCAGTTGAAACATAGAAAAGTGCATACCAAATCATCTTTAACCAACCACAATGTGTCAAGGATAATATAAAATATAACGTGTTGGGAACTATTTGAAAGTAAGGAGCAGACATGCTTTGAAACAAGTAGGCCAAAAACAAAAGGCATGCACCAGAATAACATATTTCATTGAAATTTTGCACATCCCATTCCTGACAGCTTAACAATCATTTCAACTGGAGGCAAGACATGTATTTCATCTCACCTGCGATATGGTTAGTCCCTGCACGCGGACGTAGTGGTTGAGCAATCGTTGACCCGTGTCTTTGGCCATGGCCCACAACTCCGCCGTGGGTGTCACTGTCCCTTTGTCTTCCACCATGAACTGTTCTTCTGCCACTGACAGCTAAAGAAACAGAAAACGTAGAACAAACAAAAGTAGAGAAGCCTACCTGTATAGACAATAGAAACATGATGTAATACAGGTTTTAAGTTACTTTAGTTTTAGTAAAAGTTTTATCATATCAGTTGAGTTAATGGTGTGCCCAATGCAAACAGAGAGGCAACAAAAATCATTTATCAACAAAATGTTAAGTTTAAAAAAAAAAAAAAAGCTGTTGTAACAAAAGAAACTAGGTAACTCAATGCTATGAAGTCCACTTATAACATTAATGTGCAAAGATAATGGCCTCAATCAAACTAAAGCCAAAATTGAACTAACCCCTACGGTGGCATGCTTTTTAATACAACTTGTCCCATATCATTAAACAGTGTAAATGCACCTATAGACTTAAACTTATATGGTACAAGAAAGAAATCAACATGAAATAATTGAGCTTTTTTCCCCTTACTCAAAACTATGATAAATGACTGTTAATTATTAATCATTGTAACACACAGATGACATTGTTACAACACGCGACATTGATACATTCTGGAGCAGCCTCTTTGCACTTCATTCCCCTCTTCAGAAACATATAGAATATAGCTTAAGTACCAGTACGATGTTAGTTTCGAGCTTACAGGCTGAATAATACAGTTTTGATTGCTTCTCTCTATGTACACCTCGTTGTCTGATCTTAACTGTAGTTGAATATTTATTCCATTTTTTAAATCCTACTTCTTCTTGTGATAATCTACATTAACACCAAAAAAAATTTTCGAATTAAGGTGGACATCAACGAAAGAGAAACACAAGATAACATAGTACAGTAAAATATATCCAAAATATCAAATACCATTATATTAACTTCAAAAACATCGAAGGAAACAAAATCTTTTATATGGAAAACAAATCCAACAAAACTTTGAATTTCTAAACAATCATTGAAAAAATTAATCTTGAGAAAAACAAATGATACAGGCCGTAAGAATAGGCTTTTAGTGATCACACACCAAGTAAGAAATGGTGGCGTTCTCCAAGTCAATGCAGAATCGTGACAGAATCATGAGTAGAGCAGGAGGACTGGTGGTCTTGTCTCCAGGAACCTCACAAAAATCCTGCACATGAAAGAAAAAAGAAGAAAAAAATAATAAACAGATTAACAAAAATGCAAACCTTTTCATTATCAATTAGAGAAGTGGTTATCAAATTGTGGGAAATTCAGTGACAAAACTGACACATGTTGTAAGAATTAAGAACAGATAACATCAACAGTAGTACTGAATAGAAGCAAAAAAGATCAGCCCATGTTTGGTATTTATAGAAAAGATCATTCGGAAAAGGGAGTGAACCAAACCAACAGGAGTCATTTGAAAAGGGAAGCACACAGTACCTCAAAAGTTAAAAAAACAAAGCTCTCTAACAAAAAGCTAAAATTCAAGGCAGGAAAAGCAACTAATAATGGTGACACTCAATACAGGAGATCAGTAACAGTCGCTAAACACAATCAAATTCAAGGGAACAGTGAACAAATACAAGCTCGAGACAGAGTAAACAGTCAAATAACACTGGGTAACTGTCAAATGTAATAATAATAATAATAATGAAGATAATTTCTATAGCATAGCGCCCACTCCTGTGTAAACACAGCTCTAGCTCTTTAGTACAATCAACTAACACAATCAAAAGACAGTGAATAATTTAAATAAGTCACAGTGAAGGACCAGCCAATACAGTCAACAAACACAAAGAACCAGTACACACATAGTCTCAGTCAACATTGAGGACTGTTATAACAAAAGGTCATCTTAAATTAGCACAAGACCCTCATAACAGCCAAACTAAAGGGAATCAATCCATTTTTTAACTCTATGCCCAATTGGAGAAGATATTTTTCAAAGTAGATCTCTGTCTCTCTGCTGAGACATGCTGACCAGCCCAGGTCAATCCTGTCAAGCAGTTTCCAAGCAGCTTGCCTCCTTGAAAATCTGAACTGTGTCAGTAGGTCATTTTATATTCACTATCATACTATCACATCAGAACCTGTAACAGTCCAAGTCAGCACATACCACTGTCATCAAAGGTATAGACATAGTCCGCAGGCAAGAAAAGGATACTGGGCCATCAACAGTACACATAATGAAGAAACGGACCACCCTGTCCATATACTCACATTGCACATGGTGCAAACGTGGCGGACGAACGCCACCACCAGACCCTCACGCACATCCTGACTGCAAAACGGACCTCGGAAATAAGGCTTCATGGCAAAAGTGATGTCGGGAGCAATAAAAGCCTGCAAAAAGAGAAACAAAACTTTATTCTCAACACATTCTCAAGAGATCAACCAAAATAAGACCGAAGTCTGATAAAAAATATGAGCACTTAAAATGTCATGCTTTAACCCTAAAATAGGTCACATCCCAACTTTGCTGTGAGTAGCAGTAAACGGTCGGTGAGTTGGTACAATTACTGTCACATCTTGACAGGAAGTAGATGAGAGAATACGGACATCCAGAGGAAGAAGAAATAGATCACACTTTGACTCTAAGGAACCATACATCTCATCTTTTATGCGATTATTCAAGAAAGCTTTTATCACTTCTTTAAAGTTTTTCTTTTCAGTCTTTTAACTTTTTCTAGAATTCAAGTTAATTTTCTGCAATCATGATCTATTTTACTTTTCAACATGAAGAGGAATATTTATAGTTATAATTCTGACTTTGATAGCATGGTGAAGCAGCAAATATGTTATTGAAATGAATCTGGTTACATCAAGGGTAGTGATGAGTGGCAGAACTCTCAGATATTTAACACAAGCCACAATGTCACTGAAGATGTGGCTCTAAAAAAGTAAACCCTAACCAAGAAAAAAGAATACAAAAAATAAAAGGAATAACAGATAATGGGATTAGAGGGGACTAGGTAACTAACACAAAATCATTTAAAAGAAAGTAAGTATTCTCTTATTTACCATATCATTAGTATTTAAATCTGCTTCAAGTATAGATCGACACTTTTAAATCATTCCCCAAATTTATTCAGCTCGCCATCGGTCACAAATAAGTCTTGTAAAAGAAAGGATGTTTATTTAAGACAAATTTTTATATCACATGTTTCTATATAATACTACAAAATATGATGGTTGACATGAGCCAAGGACCTACCTTAAAAGTTAGAACAATTTATTAGTGTTGACTTAAAATTTCATATTTGAAGTGAATAGCACTATAGCTCTATAGACTTTCACTTGACTTCAAGGCTCAGCAGCAAAACGTTTGATATGGACCAAGAACTTTCATCAATTTAGGGCCATACCTGCAAGTTTCCTAGAACAGACTTGATTTGTTCCACAACAGAGCTCTGCATGTTGCTGAGCAGATCAGCCAATCTGGCATTGCTGTCCTGCTTACCAACTAATCTCGGGGCTGCCAGGTTTTGCCTTATGTCTGTTAAACAATCTGAAGAGAAGGAAAAAAAGATATAAAAAGGTATCAAGAGTAGAGCTTGGGTCTAAGATTTATTAATTAATTCACCCCACAAAAGTATTAATAGAAGATGGTGTTTAAATTCCACCTATATCAAAACAATAATGATTTAACAAAGAAGACAATTTCTGATTTCAATTATTTCAGCCCTGTCCCTGTAGCCAACACGACCATTGCACCAGAACTCCTCAACGTCAACAGCTAGACCCTAAATCACCACACACACCTGAGTGTGTGTTCAGTGAGCAGAAGGGTGAAAGCAGAGCACACTGAGGTGTGTGCTTAGGCCCATGGAGTTTAATCCTAATATGAACATTGACAGTAACAAACAAATAATAAATTTCACATAAAGCAAACAAGCAATGGTTTTTACACTATCTCTGACAGATGCTAAGCATCTTCCACCTTAGTTTACCAAGGCCACCATTTATGAAGATAAATTATTCTAGAGACATGTCACGGAAAAAGACATTTCAGCCAAGAACTCTAGTCAATAAATATGGTAAATAAATAAAGACTGAAAACCAAACAGAGAAAGTCCTCATTAAGAATTTTAAATTACAGAACCAAAGAAATCTGCTTTCCAAACTTTTGATACCATATTTAAAAGGCCCTCAGCATATGAGTTTGGATGTTGTTTCAAAGGCATACCGGGTCTTAAAAATTTAATCTAAAAGACAGAGCAAACCAATAGAGGTAGCGGGTGAAATCAGATAGTATTGTACATTACCAGCAAAATGTTGCTTCAGTGATTGCAGATAGTGGGCCACTCTGTCCTTTGCACCTCGTGACACGATTTCTGTACCAGCTCTGAGGAATAACACAGCATGCAGTATATTATTAATAGAAACAGACACAGAAATACCTTCACACCTAGTCAATTTCTGCATATCTTGTAGAATTTTAGTGCTGCCTCCAATATAGGTACGCACTACATAACCCCGTCAAAAACCAACATAGCTTGGTTTTCCTCATTTAGAGTCAAGAGTGTAAAAGCAGTAAAACAACAACAACAACAAAAACCAAAAAAAGAAATAGTTACTGAATATTTGACCAAATTTTAAAAAATTGATTGACCAATAATCCTTCATAGCGAACAGGAACAGAAAAAGAAAACAAAAACTTTTATTTTTTCTCAAATTTAAAATGTAAAAACCCTACTAAAATGTGACAAATCAAACATATCAACCTAGATTCTAAAAAGTAACCTTTAGTCTGAAAAACAAATAACTACCAAAAAGAATATCTTCATTGTATGATTTGGAAAAAAAACACATATATTATTCGTGCTTGTTTCATGAAATATTGAAATAAGACCACTGCTGAGAAGACAGATCAAGTGTAAAATCTACAAAGCAGGGATACCTGGAAAAATCTGTATCTGGAAGCAGTTTGTTCATTGCCTGCAGTCGACGGTGAAATCGATCTAAGGCACGCACCAGAATAGTGTTGTCACCAGTCTCTTTCTGTGTTAATGTAATGATAACAGACAACCTTGTATTACACAAAGAAAGAAAAAGAAAGGTTAATATAAACTATAAACAAAGCTACCTGTTAAAGAGATAAATGACCTCAACAGTGATCAACTTTACAACCTGAGAACAGATGGCTGAAAAACAATGCTAACTGAAGTTTGACCTCAAAAGATGTTGCAGTATATATCGTCGTCTCAGAACTATTTTGTCCAAAGTGCCTCTTTACTTAAGTACACTTCGGACAAATAGTTCTGAGGTGAATAGATACAGGGTCCTCACCAAATCCTGGAAATTTTTTTCAAGACCCCAATTCGAGGGAAAAATAAGGCCGCTGTGTGTCAAGAATGATCCCAAAAAAGCCAATGTATCAATGATAAAAAGTCAAAATGTCTTTAAATGAATGCAAATGTATATTTTGTAGTAAAGTCTTCAAATAATAGATGATTATAATACTGGACGACTGCCAACCCAGCTTCTCAATTTTCCAGGAGGGGGGGCTCATCCATTTTCCAGGGGCATGTTACAGAACAATGAGAGCGTGTGCTCCATTTATATCTTATATAATATATGTATATGTTTGTGAATACACACACACACACACACATGTAGGTACATTATATCCAGTCAACAACATGTCAGTGTGACACTGGGACCTTGTGTGACTTAGGTATTTCAGTCTGTTCTTACTTATTCATATTTTCCCCTCATTAGCCTACATAAACTACATAAAAAATGAATCCTGTTTTGAGCCTGAGAAAAGATCTAGAACCAGAATATCGACTGTCAATAATCAGTCAGGGTGTCATGATTCATATAATAAATGTGAAGATGAAAACTATTGCTCAAACTCAAAGAAGAAGAATATTAGTAATAACTTGAATGGCTCAAGTAGACCTATTCCCTGTGAGAGGTGTAAGAACTGAGGGAGGGCAAGATGCAGTGACACTGAAAATCTGCCAATCTCGAACACAAAGCGAAAATATATATGTAAATTATTATCACCCAATCCAATGAAACGCGAACACTTTAGTTCAATAACAAGGCATGACGGATCCCAATTCCACACAAGGTCTGCACCAACGCGGGAGCCCTATACTTCACAGCGCTCAGACCGTCGGTGCTCACACGATGCCTTATCATGTGATGCGAACGCGCAGGTTCACTGACCGGTCACAATGGCGAGCCTGACAAAACACTTGTATAACTTTCTTAAGACAAATATTGATTTATTTTCATGGCGAAACAGCGTTTGTAATGCACAACCTGCATGTTACAAATGTTGCATTATCTATCAGACTATTACTGAAAAATTTCTGGGTGGTAACGAAAGCGAAAGTAGATCTTGATTCTTCCCGATCAAGCCTCGGTGACACACATATGCTTCCACCAGTCGCCATAGCGGTTCAATTATGTTTCCTCTTTATGATTCATCAACCATACTGTCGAGATAGCTACACTACTACTATTATACAGGCCCTATCCTTTCCTGACTTTTCCCCCGACTTTCCGACACATCACAAAATTCAAAACTTTTTCCCGATTTCCCGACCTGGTGAGGACCCTGGAGATACATCACCTGCAGCGACATAGATGACACAGTAAAGTGAAAAAAATCCACCACTTTGTTAAACTCACTAAAATCAGACCATTGCAATACAAACATTATTATATGTAAAAATGAAGTAGAGCCTGCTTTAATTAATACAAATGTGTCATGATGCAAAGGAATCAAGCCTTCGTCAAATAGAGTTATTTATTTGTATAGCTTAAAGCCTGTTCATTTGCCTTGCTTTTCATGAAAATAAAATCCATCCATCATGAAAAGAAGTCGAGATATTTGCAATTGAAGGAGGTGGGGTCGCCTTGTGTCAGAGGAAAAACTAGCCAGAAAATGGTCACCAAAGTTGGAAAATTTCCAAAGTATGAGGGTCCTTAAAAAGTGCTAATTTACATTTTTTGTGCCTTTCACCAACGTTTTTCAGTAAAATGCATGCAGGAATGTTTTTTAAATTGATATAAAAGGTGTTGAGCCAAAAGTAACAAATTTGATAAAAATTGCCAAACGAATGGAAAAATGTTAGTTTCTTAGATTTCATTATTTTGACAAGCACCTGATTCCACCAGGCTGCAATACATATAATATTTATATACCTCCAGAAACTATGCAGTCACAAAAATGTCCTGTTCACTACAATAGACGAAAGAATAAAACAGCGGTCAAGTTTGCACAAATATGCACTGGCCAGCCCCTATTTCCAACCCAGCCCCCAAGTGCTGAAAAAACTACAGTTTCTCTCACCTTCACGATACCAACCTGCTCTTCTTTAGCTCAACAAATACCAAAATGATTTGAAAAATATATATATACTTTAAGCACAATAATGAATCAAACAAAAACCTTTAAGATGACTCTGCAAATATTTTGTTGTACAAAGTGAAACACAGAACTCTTGACGGCTGAAACATGTGACCAGTTACCTCAAGCTGAACTCTTTGCCGGACAAACGAGAAGTACCGCTCCATAAGCTCATTGACAAACAGCACCAGCTTTCTCAGGGCTATGGTGTCAAGGGCTTCACTAAAAGTGGAGAAAAGTAATTAAAAAATGAATAAACTTTTCAACCATTGCAAGACTCATATAATGTCTCATTGGACAAGTGATGCAAAGAAACAGGGACTTACACAGAGAGAGAGAGAGAGAGAGAGAGAGAGAGAGAGAGAGAGAAGGAGAGAGAGGGAGAGAGATTGGGAGGGTAGGAGAGAGAGGGGGGGGAGCGGAGGGAGAGGAAGACAGACAGAGAGACAGACAGACACAGAGACAGACAGACAGGCGGGTGGGCAGACAGGCAGGCGAACCGACAAACAGACAGACAGACAGATAGTCAGGGGCTTACTCAGTCTGCATTCTGTTCAGGAACATGTCATTGTAGGACGCAATCACCAAGCAAATGTTGCTGAGAAATCCATTGCAGCCGGAGTCTACAAACTCCAAGACATCCTGAAAGACAAAGATTTCGATCAAATCGACTTTCTCCTTCGCTTTCAAGCTCCTGTGACACCAAACAGCATAAATGAACAGTTTCTATTGTCATTTCATAGACAACAGAAACATTAACTGTATATAAACAGACACTATTTGACTACAGTTTGCAAAAGATGAAAACTCATTTTCCTAGCCCATATATTACCCACTTGAACAGCTCAATAAATTAAATTCATATCATTTTTTATTTCATTATCAGGGAATAAAAATGTTTTTGGATGCATTATGTAGAAAACGTAGTGCCATACAAAATGTTACGTGCTTCTTCACCCAACCCTGACCTACAGCAACAACACATGTGGCACTCTGGAGAGCAAACAAAACAGACAGAGGTGTCCACGTACCATTCCGGCACTCATAAAAGCCTGGGCTGGCCTCTCCTCCTGGGCTGGTTTTACCTCTCCTGAGTATAACTTGATTTGTTTCTCCAGTCCCTCCAGATCTTCATCCAATTTGTGCTTGGCACTTCAAACAAAGAAAGTGAAATAAAAAAAGATTAGCATCCTCACCACTGAGAAACCAGTTTGACAAATAGAAGTGCATGAACTGATTTACAAAAGTAGACTTCTTTTGATCTAGGTAAAAAGAGCTGGGTTTTTGTTTGTTTTTGTGGTTTTTTCCCTGTTCCACAATGTAAAAAGCTGTGAGTGGTAATTAAGAAACAATATAAAACAGCATCCAATCGACATAATATGACAGATTTTATTATCTTGAGAGAACTCCATCAAAAACATATATGTAAAAGAAACTTCAACATATATAATACACATTTCTCTTTCACAAATAGCACTTACCATACCAAAAAATCACTGAAGGGAACGTGTGCAAGTATCAAGATAATGAGCAATTGCAGTAAGAGAAATTCATCACATATATCTGCACTTACTGTAAAAGACGTTCATCACACAGTGAGAGATTTTGTTAATACATGTACACCTAATGTAAGAGACATTCATCACACATCAACACACAGTATGAGATATTTGCTATACGCTTAAAATAAACTGTGAGAGACATTCATTACCCAGATGTAGATACACACACTGCAAGAGATATTCATCACCCACAACACAGACAGGAAGAGACATCCCATTCATCACGCATCTCCACGACTTACTGTGAGAGATATTCGTCACACAGAGACTCTGCGGGTTCTCCAAGTTGTAACAGCAAGTCTACACATTCCGTCAGCTGTTTCGCTGTCGACTGGAAAAGAAGCAAAACACGCATATATTGCCCACTTCCATTGCCCCAATGTGAAAGAATGACAAGACTCAGCAACAACAATTTACTTGCACTCAACATTAACAATAACTCCTTACACACCAACAGAAAGCAATTTAAAAAGACACAAATTTACTGGAAAACTGGATTAAGTTGAAGGTCATAAACCCAGCAGTTGCTGAATTAAAATTTATGTTAAGGAACTTGTCTCACCAATCACAATTTTCTTTTCCCCAACCAAGTCAAAGTGAACATTCAAAGAGAACTGAATCAAAGTTTCTTTCAACCAACACACTACCTATTTTTTACCTATTTTTGTCCATCAATCTATCAATGTATGACAAATAACAGGGTATTAGTGTTAGTGTACAAGGTACAGAAATAGAAAAATACATTACTTTATCATTATCATCCTCATGATGGGACAAAATAAGTATCAAAATATCATATGACATAATAAACATCATTCTGTAGACATGATACAAGAAATATCAACTTATAACATAACACGATAACAAATACCAAAACAAACACATGAGGTAATAAACAACACAATAAACATATGACATAAAGAACTTTCCCTATATCTAAGCTTTCAAACAAGACTGCTCTGCATTTGATTGATACCTCTTTCTGACGAAAGCGCTCCATCAGTTTAGCACGCAGCTGTTTGATGATGGCCTCACAGTCAGTGTGAATCCCTTGAAAACTAGGCATGTGTTCATACTGATGAAGCACTCGCTGCGCTTTTGTGTAGTATCTGTCAAAAAGAGACATGCAAGGCAACTATGCAATTATCATCTCCAAAAATAAGTTTCTGAACAAGTTGTTTTGTTTTTGGGGAGGGGGTTGTTTTTGTTCTGTTTTTCATTTCGATTCTTTTTTTAAATCTTCCTTTTTCTTTTTTAAATTCCAAATTCTTTTCCATTTCCTTACTTTAAATCAACAATTCTTACTTCAACTTGTCGGGACTCTTGTACCTCAGAAAAGCTATTAGAATGTTGTGTCCTCATCCCTCTTACACAAACAGCTGAAAAGTTTCATAATAATATTTTCACAGCATTCAGTAAAAAAAAAACACAAAAAGAACCAAGGGTATTTATTATTCTGACTGCCCGATATAATATACGTTTTTAATACAGTCAAAATATTGTGCATGTGTTTGTCTACGTATGACAGAGAGTGGGTATATATGTGTGCAAGAAAGGGTGTGTAGCTGTGCATTCGTATGTTTGTGAATGTCATATGCATACCTGCCAACATTGCCTGGACCAAAATCTGTAGTTGACACAAATTTTTGTCAAAAAAATCTGTAGTAGGCTATATTACCACTTGCTGCATACTTAATTGGGGACCCTTATCAATGTTTTGACCCATATATACATGAGTGTGTTTGCGACTTTTTAAAAAATGGGAAAATGACAAAGAACAAAAAATAAATATTACCAATGACAATGAAAAATTATAATTTTTTTTCCAGCTTAAATGGAAGAAGAGTAAATTCTAAGAACTGTGGTTTCTAAATTTTAAAAATCCATTCATAAATAGAAAAGTTATTGGGATTTGTTGTTTCAAAATTTTAGGGGACTTTCATATATAGGAAAATATTGCCAAAAAGCGGGACGTTTCTTGAACTGTGGCCGATCACCCCTCTACACCTTAGCAAAGCAGTATCGGGAAAACCCGCAATGACGTCATTGGTAACCTGTTTAGTTTTAGCAGTTTTTAAACATTGTATTACTGTGAAACCCTCTGGTTTTAGGCAGTCAATCACGTGCCCCCTAGCGATCACGTGCCTCTTGCATGCCGGCAACTCGCCTGTTGGGTCCCTGATCTAGTTTGTCGGTAGCTTATATCCCAAAATCGGTGGATCGGCAGTTCGACCAAAAAGTCGGTAATATACCGATTTTTTCTGTAGGGTTGGCAGGTATGCATATGCTTTGCTTGAGAGACGTAGAAAAAAATAATTCTACAGCTCCCCCTTATGCCAATATTACATTGTATCAGAATTAGCATATGAGGAGTGGGAAAAGAAACCCGAAAAAAACTCTATTGATCCCAAGAAAATTAATAATAATCAGTGAAGCCGAAATTCATGGTTCAAAACAACAGGGTACTTTACCTCACAGCCTGAACATAAGCTTCCATATCAATGCACTTGTTCAAGCGAGCAGGCAGTTCAAATAAAAATTGAAGCTTCTTCAGGAGAGAATGCACTCCAGCCAACTTTGTGATTTGCTGTCGACGGTCTTGAAGAGTATTGCTGATGCTGGCAGAAAAGTCGGTGATGGCGGACATATTGCTGGCTAAATGATCCATCTCATCCTCCATTTTCCTGAAGTCATTTTTCATCTGAAAAAAAAAAAAAGAAAAGAATAACGGTATGTAATTACCACAGATAAAAACAATTTTGTAGCAGTAACGGCTTCTACTTCTGATCACTAAGACCTTTAAACAAGGTTAATTTACAAATTTGTTTTGTACAAGTACTTTTTAAAAATTGTATCTGATTTACGCCCCCTGCGACACAATTTAGATCCTTCAGGAGGCCAGTTTCAACCCTGGCCTGTTAAGGCTAACCCAAATTGAAGGTTAAATAACAGATCAGAAAGATCAAAATACTTGATAAAAATTCACCCAACACAGGAATCTCCATGAGATGGCAAAGTACCTAATAGCTACACCATATACACCAGCCATATTAATACTATATCTTTGAAATGCTTGTATTCACTTCAGTGTTTACTGGACATCAAAACTAAGAACCTCAAAACAACTTATCCGAAATTGTTCCTAAAAGCTAATTTCTTATTCAGTAAAAGAAAGAGAGAAACAGAAAAGAAAAGTACATATATAAAAATAAAAATAAAATCCAAGCACTTACACAAAAGAAAAAGATAAATCAATAAAGTCATGCAAATAAATTCCCCACTACAGTGGCCACAGAGCAGCCTCCTGTTTCCAAACCAGGGTCAAACCATGTTAGCAAAACCACAGAATTTAAAAGTCGAAAAAAAAATTTAAAAATTTATGCATCAAACAAAAAAAATCTTATTAATTAAAAGGCACTAATATACGTAATAAACATAATCATAATGACATGATTCTTACCTTCCTGATGGTGTCAGTGGCGCTGATGAACTTATTGTAGTTCTCATAGACCAGAGTTTGCATATCACTGTCCAGGCCTTTGATGTCACGAACCATCTTTTGCTCTTCATCCATCAACTCTGTCAGAGAACGCTCCTGGGAAAGAGCCATAGAGAGAAGGTAAAAATGAAGCAAGCATACAAACTTTTGCCCATTCATTTGAATGTAATCGACACTTCTTTTTAGAAGTTATTTTTTCTGGCACCAAATTGTGGCAAAATTTCATAATATATATATATATATATATATAAAATTAAAATTCGCTTGTGAAATTTAATCAAGATAGAGTGTGAGAGACAAAAAATTGAGAGAGAGAGAGAGAGAAGAGAGGTAGAGAAAGACTAATCAAGTTTGGAAAACAAATATTAGGCAGAAAAAAAATTGTATAATTCAAAGTATATTTTACAATTTGAAGTTTCTATGTTTACTTCATCCACAATCAAAGCACTTTATAATTTTTTTTTCAATCAATACTTTAAAAAAAGGCACATACATTAATCAAAGAGTGAGAAACACATTCAAAATTTGTGTGTATTCAAAACACATAAAGTTTTTACAAGATTACAAGGAATGAAAAGACAACAGCTATAGCTTTACTTGAATGAGCTTGGACAAATAAGTTTGAGGCTGGAAGCTTCCCCCATCAAGGTTGCATGGGTCTGTGGACTGAGCGCTTGTTTGGCTAACTTGCTCATTTTCAACTGGAGCTTCACCATTTTCTATCCCATAATAAAGCTTGAGATCGCGCCGGCGCCTCCTTCCGTCACCTTTGTCACTGTCATCTGCAAAGAAGAAAATATTCATCTATTATCTTAAACAGCAAGACAAGAACCATTATATAGGCCTATGAATTATTTCAACATTCCCAAAGCAACCAGTTAGCATAAATATAATGCAAACTTTTCAGCTAAAATCAGTCAAAGGAATTTTTAAGTCAACGGAGTCAAAAGAAATAATTGGAAAATATTCATGAAAAATGTTAAACTTACAACCAAAAACAATATCAATTTACGACAACACAGAAGCAAGATATTGTGTAGTACTTTTTTGTGAGAGTTTGTAATTGTAACGTTAGATCTAGATTCTACATCTATACATTGTACTCTGGTCTGAGTGTTTGACTTTGACTGAGACTTTGAAAAAGTTATAAAATGTCATAGATTCTAGAATATATGCACAGAATTAATTTATGTGCATTGTTGTGTATTTTTAGGTTCCTTGGAGCTTTGTAAAAAACTAGTAAGGAGGCTACCGCAATC
>NW_004797279.1:1809214-1810520 GCF_000002075.1 Aplysia californica | reverse complement strand
CACGGTTACCGTGTACGTAGACACAGAGGCTACGCGCCCGGTTGCCGGTTACCGTGTACGTAGACACTGAGGCTAGCTTACGTGCCCGGTTACCGTGTACGTAGACCCGTTTACTTTTATAGTATAGTCTAGTAATAGTATAGTCATAGTCATAGTCATTTTAATATATAAGAATCTAGACTAGATTCTAGATCTCTAGATGTAGATCTAGAGTAGATCTAAATCTAGATCTAGATTATAGATCTAGAATTAGAATCTAGATTAGATCAAGGCCTGCTTCACACCATTCAGTTCAAAGGTATACACTTTTCTCCAAGTATACAAGCAAAAGCATCTATGCGATAGGGAGTAGCACACTCTCCAGAGACTTGATAAATTGACAATATTATTAACCTACCGGTTTGACGTGCGGCTAAATTGTCAGCCATAATGTAAAATGAAAATGTAAAATGTAAACAGTGTCACACAGACCGGAAGCGGAAACGAGGAAATAAGGAACTGAAAGTAAATCCACGACAATTAACGCAGGTACAGGGAGGTAATGAAAATACCGGAAATTTATGTTGATTTGACGTTGAAGAAAGTAGGGGAAGAAACTTACTCATCCTTGTCTGGCCACAAAATCATTACATCGACCAAACCCACTTGTCCGTGCTCTCAAAGAGTTGCACTCTTTGGATTTATGGTATGTTAAAATAAATAAATACTTAAGATATGTCTTGACAGGTATTCTATTTCTTGCTGTTGATTACGAGGTAGCACAAGATGATTGTAAAATGGTCAGGCGGCGTAATATTGAGCCAATGAGCCTAGCTGGCGGTGCAGCAGTCAGCCAGCAGTGGACTGCAGAAAAACCAACAGTCAACAGACACAGTCTGTATAAGTATAACTCAACTGGTTCCTAATACATCATGTAGGGCCTAGAATAAGTAGGCATATGGCTGGACTGGCAGGCCAGCCGTGCTTAAGTATGGCTAGACAGGTGGGCTAGCTATACTAAGAGTAAGGCCAGACGGCTAGGCTAGGTTAGCCGTAGTTTACTCTTCCTGTCTGTGCTGAGATGCGAATCTTACAGCAACCAATTGCGTCGGATGTTCCGGGCAGGCCGCCGGGGTCCCTCAGTGTGTACTGTTGGTGTACAGCATGCACGCCAGGAAATGTGTGTTTTCACCATGAATACTGTGTGGGAGTGGGAGTGTTGTTAATCGATGATGAAAATAATGCTCCATCTTTCATAGCTTTCTATTTATAAAGTGTTACAAACACATGAATAACCCCCTCTCACAAGCTGATAAGACATTACGAG
>NW_004797279.1:1804831-1809114 GCF_000002075.1 Aplysia californica | reverse complement strand
CTCTCACACACACACACATACAAACACACACACACACACACACACACACACACACCCCCCCACACACACACTATCTCTTTCTCTCTCTCTCTCTCTCTTTCTTTCTCTCCTCTCTCTCTATCTCTTTTACTTTTCCCATCTCTCACTCTATCTCTTTTACTTTTCCCCTCTCTCTCTCTCTATTCTCTCACTCTCTGTCTCAATCTATCTGTCTCTCTCAATTTCTCTCTCCCTCTCAATTTCTCTCTCTCTCTCTCTCTCTCTCTCTCTCTCTCTCTCTCTCTCTCTCTCTCTCTCTCTCTCTCTCTCTCTCTCCCCTCTCGCGTGTTTTCTGAGTCTCGTTCTCTCGTGATAGTATTACATGTATTGTGAACATCTATATTTTAGCTTTTTGTTCCAGATTCGCAGATTTTCAGTGTCACTGAATTTTGCCCTCCCTAAGGAAAGATGACGTGGGTGGTTGGCGGGTGGGTGCTCTGGTGTGGTTTGCTCCTTCTTTCCTATCAAACATCTATTATCGTACTTTAAATCTCACCTTCTTCTTTTTTATGTTTGTTACTCTCTTGTAACACCTCTAATTCTCTGGCGCTCATATGACCTTATATGCAGTTGCGAGTGCCGTAAAACCTCTGCTAAAACTAAACTAAACTAGGAAAGATGACGAGGAGTAGATTGGGATCATTTTCGTGGTTTTGGGACATAAAAAGCGGAGTGAAACAGGAAAAGGGTCAAGGTCACGAAGGGAGCGAAGCAGTTTCCGTGCACCTAGCTCAAGCGCCCGCCCACAAAACAAAATACCCGGTTACCGTGTTTGTAGATATTGAGGCTACGCGCCCGGTTGACGGTTACCGTGTACGTAGATATTGAGGCTACGTGCCTGGTTACCGTGCGTGTGACATTGAAACTACACACCCGGTTACCGTGTACGTAGACACTGACGCTATGCGCCCGGGTACCGTGTGTGTGATATGATATTGGGACTACACGGTGAAAAAGGAAAAAGGTCAACGTCATGAAGAGAGCAAAGCAGTTATCGTGCACCTAGCTCAAGCCCCCCCCCCCCCTCCCCAATGAAATTAAATACCCGGTTACCGTGTGTGTGACATTGAGACAGCATACCCGGTTACCGTGTGTGTGACATTGAGACAGCATACCCGGTTACCGTGTACGTAGACACTGAGGCTACGCGCCCGGTTGCTGGTTACCGTGTACGTAGATATTGAGGCTACGCGCCCGGTTACCGTGCGTGTGACATTGAGACTACACACCCGGTTACCGTGTACGTAGACCCCGAGGCTACGCGCCCGGTTGCCGGTTACCGTGTACGTAGACACTGAGGCTAGCTTACGTGCCCGGTTACTGTGTACGTAGACCCGTTTAGGTATTTTTTTACTTTCCCTCCCGTCTCACACTCAGCTACCAGTTGTCTATTTTGATGCGCAGAACACGAATATCAACTTCATTTCCGTCGCAAATCAATAGTTTTTGAAATATTTGATTGTTTTTAACCGAGATAGACGTGCTTTGGACCAATCGGGGGGTACCAGGGGGGCCTGCCCCACTGGGGTAAAAGAAAATCTGGGGGGTTACAGGGGGGCATGCCCCCCTGTTTTTACCCATAATTTGATATTTTACAGTTAGATTTGAAATTGTCTTGAAAATAATTGATTTGCGACAGTTTTATTTTAGTGGCTTTATGTGTGATCTGCAGCAAACAGTACTGCAGTTTGACCCCTGAAACAGTGCATCTGTGTGCGGGAGTGAAAGTAAAAATTTACCCCCGTTTACTTTTATAGTATAGTCTAGTAATAGTATAGTCATAGTCATTTTAATATATAAGAATCTAGACTAGATCTAGATATAGATTCTAATCTAGATCTAGATCTAGATTAGATCAAGGCCTGCTTCACACCATTCAGTTCAAAGGTATACACTTTTCTCCAAGTATACAAGCAAAAGCATCTATGCGATAGGGAGTAGCACACTCTCCAGAGACTTGATAAATTGACAATATTATTATTAACCTACCGGTTTGACGTGCGGCTAAATTGTCAGCCATAATGTAAAATGAAAATGTAAAATGTAAACAGTGTCACACAGACCGGAAGCGGAAACGAGGAAATAAGGAACTGAAAGTAAATCCACGACAATTAACGCAGGTACAGGGAGGTAATGAAAATACCGGAAATTTATGTTGATTTGACGTTGAAGAAAGTAGGGGAAGAAACTTACTCATCCTTGTCTGGCCACAAAATCATTACATCGACCAAACCCACTTGTCCGTGCTCTCAAAGAGTTGCACTCTTTGGATTTATGGTATGTTAAAATAAATAAATACTTAAGATATGTCTTGACAGGTATTCTATTTCTTGCTGTTGATTACGAGGTAGCACAAGATGATTGTAAAATGGTCAGGCGGCGTAATATTGAGCCAATGAGCCTAGCTGGCGGTGCAGCAGTCAGCCAGCAGTGGACTGCAGAAAAACCAACAGACACAGTCTGTATAACTCAACAGGTTCCTAATACATATTGCTGGACTGGCAGGCTAGCCATGCTTAAGTATGGCTAGACAGGTGGGCTAGCTATACTAAGAGTAAGGCCAGACGGCTAGGCTAGGCTAGCCGTAGCCGTAGTTTACTCTTCCTGTCTGTGCTGAGATGCGAATCTTACAGCAACCAATTGCGTCGGATGTTCCGGGCAGGCCGCCGGGGTCCCTCAGTGTGTACTGTTGGTGTACAGCATGCACGCCAGGAAATGTGTGTTTTCACCATGAATACTGTGTGGGAGTGGGAGTGTTGTTAATCGATGATGAAAATAATGCTCCATCTTTCATAGCTTTCTATTTATAAAGTGTTACAAACACATGAATAACCCCCTCTCACAAGCTGATAAGACATTACGAGTAGTATGCCCATTCGAATAACCGGTATTTTTTTACTTTCCCTCCCGTCTCACACTCAGCTACCAGTTGTCTATTTTCTGCTAAATATTGATACGCTGAACACGAATATCAACTTCATTTCCGTCGCAAATTAATAGTTTTTGAAATATTTGACTGTTTTTCACCGAGATAGACATGCTTTGGACCAATCGGGGGGTTCCAGGGGGGCCTGCCCCACTGGGGTAAAAGAAAATCTGGGGGGTTACAGGGGGGCATGCCCCCCTGTTTTTACCCATAATTTGATATTTTACAGTTAGATTTAAAATTGTCTTGAAAATAATTGATTTGCGACAGTTTTAGTGGCTTTATGTGTGATCTGCAGCAAACAGTACAGCAGTTTGACCCCTGAAACAGTGCATCTATGTGCGGGAGTGAAAGTAAAGATTTACCGAATAACCTTTCTAGACGCTCTTGTTGTTATGATTGACCTGAGGTTCGAAAGGGGGTAATATCTAGGTCAATTTCCGAATGTTTTGCACTCAAATTGTTCTTTGTACCTGCACAATGGTTCAAAACTATCAAACAAGCTTATTTTTTATCAGGTAGTATCATTTCATACGAAATCAAGCTCATTTGAAAAATAAATATCAACATATTATACCAACATTTTCAGTATGGATTGTAGAATACATCTGCATTATTTATTTGCGTATTTTTCAACTTTGGTTCCTGTAAGAGGCGATTATGCAACACAATTGTGATTGGATGCGGATAAAATCGGAAAATATAAAATTTATAATCTCAGTTGAAACTAAAAAAATATGTTTGCACCTAGTCAAACGATACTTCAAAATAACCATAACTGTATATAGAACCAGAAAATATTTTAAAATGTGCAGTTATTTACATACATTCCATAATATTTGTACTTTTTTTATCATAACATCCGATATTGAAAAAAAAAAATTTAATAATTTTGAAAAAAGGATCACAAACAGAAAAATATACGCGTATCTTGTTTGAAATTATTCAGAATTGCATTTGGAATAAACCTATACATGTCTTGAGTGGTACTTTTAAAGTAATTTCACCAAAAAGTAGTGATTTTGGGGAGAACAAAATATTTTGACTATTTAGATCTAGGCCTAGATCTAGCACTAAAAAATATTGATTTCTCAATTACAGTGCACCGGCAATTTGCGTCCAATTGTATCAATATTATAAAGATGAGTCCTACAATTCTTTAGTGAGCAAAATAATGATACATTTTGTTGTGTAAAAGTACTAAGACTGGTGTCTGGGCTATAATTTGGGCTTCGCGATAAAACAAAGTCGAATAAACTACGAAATCGTGTTTCAAAACTGAATTAAAACTTTCGATTTTCGGTGAAAACGCTTGACC
>NW_004797279.1:1725480-1804731 GCF_000002075.1 Aplysia californica | reverse complement strand
TTCGATTTTCGGTGAAAACGCTTGACCCGGAAGTCAACATTATATTATGACCTTTATTTTAACATGGATATAATGTGGATTGGAATAGAAACCAAGCTAAAATTGAACGTCGGTTCTCGAACTGCCGGGGGCGGCTTGGCGTACTGACGGCACTTGAGCCGCGCCGCCCCCCCACGGCTCGGCGTAGCGAATGAGTTAAAAGGGTAGTCACACATGTATATTTTTATATCATATATATTATGATAAATATATTTGAAAGTAAGGCAATCTTTCTCAATCCTTTGCCACCTCATCACTGACCCTGATCACATGCCTGTTTTACTTCTGAAACTTATTGAAGACCCTTGCCTGAGAACTGTAGGCTATTGTATTGTTTCTGTGTTTGAAAGTTGCTCATCTTGGTGGTATATATGGTCACTTTTAAGAACAAGCGGGCTAACCCAGATTTCGGGGATTTCCAGAAATCTTGACCTACACCAAGATGGACATTGCCCTACCTACAGGAGAAGTTTGGTTTCATTGGTGTGTATATTTGTTTGGTTATAAGAGAAAACTCTCCTTGTCTTTTAAAGAAACTGAAAGGGGCAAAAATTTTACCTTCAATTTTCTCCAAACGGCATTTTTCGTGAGAGCCGCTTTGTGCTTAAAAGTAAAAATGATCATATTTATTGCTCTAAACGTATTTTAAACTCTTAATCTCCGAGGGGGGGGTACCAACTGTACGGGGCCCTCTTTTTGTACAAAATCTAAAAATGACAAAAACATCACTAAATTGGTAATTGAATCAGAACAAGTAGTGAATTTATTGTAGTAGTTTTTCATCTAATGTTAAAAAGAGACCTGGCGCATTGGTTCCGACAGCGAACTGCTGGGAGTGGCTTGCCGAAGATAAGGAGTTAAATAGAGCTTTCTGTTTTACATGATGTATTGTGTAATCTTTAATTTATAAATGATTGTGCATTTCCAGAATAATGGCAGCCCCGGCGCCAATAAAAGTTGGGACGAGAGTGGAGGTTGTTGGAAAAGGTGTGATTGGTGCTGTGGCCTACATTGGAACTACCGTCTTCAGCTCAGGTAATTTATTGGAAGATGTACCTAAAAATTCAAATGTTTTAGAGCATTTTTGTGCTGCTTTTTTTCAGACTCTCTTTTTTTATTTCAGGGTAAATTTGTCATTGTGATCTCTCTGCATTTTCATTATTTCTGGCCAGTTACTGAACAAAATGCAAGATTCTGCCTTTTAATTTTTTAGAATAAATGATCACTTAAACTTTTTATGATTTTTCAAATAATCTTATTTCCAGGTAAATGGATTGGAGTAGTATTGGATGAAGCCAAAGGGAAAAACAATGGAACAGTTCAAGGGAAGACGTACTTCACTTGCGCTGACGAACATGGCATTTTTGTGCGACAGTCACAGGTAAGAATTGAACTATTTGTGAGGCAGCGTGGTGAAATAAGCAGCTCGTCAAAATTATGAAAGTGAAGATAAGGTCTGGAAATTTTTACATCAAATTTTTGGTTTTTTGGCTGAACATCTTTCATGCCCATTAAAAGAACACATTTGGGGGCTCTCATGGCCTGGAGGATAAGGTGTTCACCTCTCATTCAAAGGTTCCAGGTTCGAATCTGGGTACCGAAGGAAAAATTTTCTTCTCTGAAATTTTCTCCTTTCACTTCCTTTCCTGCTCTCTTACAATGTTCTGTCGTCTGCTTTCGTCTCCACTTTCTGCCCCCACCCGCTCAAACCCTTTGCCCGCCCCCCTCTGGACTCCTGACTCTTTCCACAGCCTCTACTGCTACTCCATGGCTCCTTCTTACTGCTGTCTTTCAGCCACACCCCTGATCTTCTGGTAGGAACGATCTACACCTAGCCTTTTCGGACAAGGGCGAAAAGTCTCGGAGGTCCATTGTGCAAGTTGCGCATATTAAAGATCTCTTGGTGGTCTAAAATTTATATGAGTAGGCTTCGACCGCCACCCAGGCAAAATGCAAAATTTCCTATCAACTGGAAATGTTTAATGTGTCCAGTGCGCTCAGATGACCTTTTGCAATTGCGAGCGCAGTGAAACACTTACCAAAAAAACCGACATATTTATATGTGGTTTAAGACATAAAAAGATATAAATTTTCATTTCCACAGACTCTCAGGCTAAGGAAATAACGCAACTTTGGCGACCATTTTTCACTAATTTTACCTCTGAATCTAGGCGACCCCCACCTTCTTCAATCGCCAATATCTTGACTTGTGTGCTAGATAAATGGATATTTTTGCCATCAAAAGCAAGGCAAATGGACAGGCTTTAAGGTGATACCTATAACTTGATATGCCCCAAAATTGACGAGGGCCTGATTCCATCGTGTTGCGACACATTTTTTAAAAAATGATGTCTATCAATGCTCCATGATGAGGATCATGGATCTTGAAAATTCAGCCCTTGATTTTTTCATATATTGTTAGGTTAATACTTTGTTTCATGTGCAAGTAGAGCTTATCAGAGCAGTGAGTTTGAAAGCAATCACTATTGACTTTAACTCACTGACTGCCAGGGGTTGAAATCCAAAAATGTAACACTAACTGCAAGCATTTCAAGGGTGTTTTAGAACATACATAATCGGATAAGTATTCAAAGTAGACACTTCTAATTTTCACTGTTTATCATTTCTATGTAGTGCTTTGCCTTTATTGAGGTTAAAAGAGATTTCCAATTCATGCCATACTTTAGTTTGTATGATTATTTGAAATGTGGACAAAAATAAACTCCACTGGTTAAGGAAGTGCATGAAACAACCTCTAAGGCAAATTTTTGTCAACCCTTTTCAACAAAATAATTGGGATGTAAGTATTCTAAGTCACATTTGTGACCATCTGGTATGCCCTGTTCAATATTGGACGCCATAAAAAGCAAACGATTTTTTTAACCTAAAGGCTGGACAATGTGTAATTTCAACGTAAAATCGTGAAATGCTGAGCCCAGATCTAAAAATTACCTGTTGTAGCTCACCTCACATAACAACAAAAAAAGAGCCTACATTAATGGATTAAGAGATGCTATTATGGAATAGCATGTCTTCACTTTAAGCAATTACCAATGCCAATCATGGGTTAGTAAACAGTGTAAAAACAGTGAAGTTCAGAAATGGAAACCAAAAGGGGTGTGGGTCCAAAGCCGTGTCGGTAATGGTAGTCAGTGAGTTAAGAGGCCTCAAAGGTTTATGAGTTTGTGTTTACGATTTTTTGAAAAATGCAGGAACTTTATAGTTTTGAACTTTTATTCTTCAAAGAGAAATTTTATTCTTGTTTTGCCATGTGCTATGTGAAGTGAATGTGTCTTAACATATGAATATATGAAAAATGCTTAATAGATACATCACAATGCCTGTTCTATGTAGATCACACCTTTGGAGGATCAGGGTCCGGTCAAACAGCCTGCTCACAGTGCTGCAGCCACACCAAAACCCAGTGGGCTCCGGCCTCCTGGCTCTTCTGCACGTCCCACCAGCACACCAGCAGGTCATAAGAGATCCGGGATCAAACCCCCAGGATCTATGACCAAAAGTAATATTTTTTTGTCTTTTAGTGACCTTTGTCTGCCTCTCATTGAAGTCTTTTTTTCTCCTTTTTCTTGTATACCTTTTCTTTCACTGCCTTTTCCATTTGCTTTTTGACTTGTCTATCCCCTGTGACTTTTGTCCATCTCAAAGTTAGTTTTTTTATCTGTTTATGATGCCGTGTTCTTTTCTCCTTTACTTTGACATATTGTAGTGTATATGTTTGGTTGACTTTCTGATCTCATTGTTGTGTCTTCCTGTGTTTTGTCATTTTTAGAGAGAATTAATTTGTAAGAAAAGAGCAAAAGGGAAGCAGAAACAGCAAGTATGAGAAAGTGGCAGCATATGGAAAAGAAGTCTGTATTGCTATTGTCTGTGTCTGGGACAAATTTCAAGTTGTGTTAAGTAAGAGCAGAAAGCAGACAGATCCACTTTTAATTGCCATTTTGTGAACTTTTTGTTTTTGAGTAGGTCTTCTTAAAGAACAGGAAGTGTACCTGGAATTTTCTCATTGTCAGATCAGTAAAGGTTACCATTGTCATCATTGTCATTTTGTCGATGCATTACCATTGTGTGTGCTGTAAGTGCAATTAGATAGAATTCAAAATTCAGTGCTAATGAAGTTTGGTTTTTGAACTGTCAGAACAAATTTGAATAGCATCACAAAATCAGTGTAAAGTGAAAGTTTAAGTTTAATTGTAAGAAATCATTAAATATTTTAAAGATGGAGGCATGGGTTTTCATTGAGACTGGCTTCATGGTCTTTTATTTCTTTATTAGTGGCGACATAATATAATGTGGTAAACAGAAGTTTGTTATAAATTTTTTCTGCAGTTCACACTGAACTTAAGTGTTTGCAATGAAAGGAATGGCATGTATTTTTTCTCCTCATATCTAAGAGAAAATTTCTTTTAAAGGCACTGAAAGTCTTGGAGATTCCAACAGCTCAGCCCCCACTCCTGCGGGGAAGGGATCATCCGCGGACCCATCAGCCACCCCAGCTGGCCGCTTGCGACTGCCTAGGACCAGCAAGGAGTCCACACCTGCAGACGACAAGCCGAGTGCTACTCCTCAACCGGCCGCTCCACCTGAGGTGAAAGTTCCAGACACGCCTGCCCCGGCTTTGTCTCAGTCTGCCCAGGTAATATCCTTTGTTCCTTGCCTTTTTTTTTATATCAGGGATTGTTCATCGGTGCTTTAAAATGTGCTTTTTTCTGATTTGATTTTCATTCTTGTTGAAATACGAACATTATTGTATCAGCTTGTGGGTTATATTTCAACTAACAAAAACTCTTTATTTCTTTATTTTACTGTAACTGTTAAAGAACACATGAATACTTCTGTTTTAATTGTAAACATGATGATGAAGAAAGTTTAGCAGTTGTGATTAACTTAACTTGAAGAAAGACGTTTGTCAAAATGTGATATTTTTATATTAGTGATTGATGATAAATTTTTGTCTGTTCAGCTATATTGTTTTGATTGTGGGTTTGTTGTGGGGTTGTTTTTTTCAGATGAGTTTGAGCCAGCTTAGCGCCATGTCCAGCTCTCAATCCTCAATTGATGAACGTTTGACTAATGTACAACAGCAGCAGGAGATAGAAGGTCTGAAGACAGAAGTCAAGGACCTCAACGAGAAACTGGAGACTCTCAAGATCAAGAGAGGCGAGGACAAAGTGAAGCTCAAGGAATTTGAGAAGACAAAAATTCAGTTGCAGCAGGTACTTTTTTTATCCTTTACTCTTTGGTATGCCAAAAATAACTTAGTTACTATCTGGTCAGACTACTATGTGGATGACCCTGGTTTGAGCTTGGGTTGGTAGGGGAGGCTTTCGCAGTCTACGCCTCTTTGGCTTGGTCCTATTGGACGTACAGCGTCATAAGATCTTACAGTGTTTATTGAGGTATTAAACCTCTTCCATGTCATCCAATTTGTTACTTGGATAGGTGACACGCTATTTATTTTATTCACATCTTGTTTTCCCTTAACATGTCCTGTAGTGCATGTCATTACATTTACCTAGCGAACAGTGTTATGTGCTGCAACTATCACCTCATGCTGGATAACATTATACACTGAAAGGAATTTTAATAGAGTGTTGCCAACAAATTTGGAGCATTGGTTATATAGAGGTGAAAGGGGGAAATCATTTCCAAATGTCAATATTAGATGAGATTCGAGATGTACAATTACTTGATGGAACAAATTAGATTGCTTGAAAGTAATCTTGTAATTTAAATTTAAACTTGGCTTGTTAATACTTAACTACATTTTTAACCTCGGTGTTCTCAGTAGAACTTGATGCAGCGTTGTGGGAGCATTTTTATGTTTTTATTTGTTACAACATTCCTCACTTATTGTTTTTTTACAAGTACAATTCACATCAATAAAAAGTTACTGAGGTTCTAGAAACAAATATTTTTGACATGTCTAGTAATATATAGGCCTAATTTTACTTTCTTTTATATATTGGTCTTTTGTGAGCTTGAAATATCGCATACTTTCTTTTGCAATAGAATTCACAGAGATGAAGATAGTACTGATAATGTATAATTGAAGCTGCTTCTTTTGAATCCACTCCTTTTGTATAGAGCATATCTGTGCTCAGTGATATTTATGTCTTTTTATCACTTTTGTTCAACAGCTTCAAGAGTATAAGTCAAAGATGCAAGAGACTCATGCTGACTTACAGAGGCAGTTGCAAGCATCTAAGAAGGTATTGATTCACTTTGTTCTTTGTACCTTTTCAGCTTGCATTTTGTAGTAACCTAAGAATTCCACAACTGAACTGGAGACTTTTAGGCATATGGTACTAAACAAGAATATAATGGACACGTTCTTGGAGAAAAATTGCAGGGAAGATTATGAGATGACATTCAGAGAATGATTTGTTATTTCAACACATAATATTATGCATTAAGTGGTTCACTGTTTCTGGAGTAGGCCCCTTGAAAACAAAAAAAAATTGATACAAATTTTTGTTTTCCGCTCCCTGTTTGTATTTTTAGCAGTTTGTGGATGAAATGTTTGTAGTCAAGATAAATGTCTCTGCTTATGAATGTACTCCCTTTATTCTAATAAAAGTGAGGCAAGATGAGGACATAAGCGGAACACTTCAGATTATTTAACATATTAAACATTTTTATTGTTTCGATCTTCCAAATGTTTATTCCATGTGCTTTGAGTCCTGAAGAGAGGAATTAGTTGTTTGTTATAGCCTTGATATGATCAACCTTCTTTTGAAAGAAATGCACAATCATGTGCTGTTTTTTATGTTACTCATCTTTGGTTATAGCTGGGGGCTTTTTTAAAATGAATTTTCAATAATTTCAAGTTGGTGGATTTTCTGTTTTCTCCTGGAACATTTTCTAGAACTGGATGCCAAATGTTTAAGATAAAAATCCAGCAAGTTCAAGGTTTTACCTTGCTGAATCATGAATACAAATAAATGAGTTACAGCGCTACTGGAACATATAAGTTCTCACAAGACACTTCTGAAAATGATGTTTTCCTGAATCTCTGCAACTCATTTTTTTAAAAACTGTATCTAATGTTCTTGAGGCTCAACAAGTCATTTATTTGAAATTAATGTGCATGTTTCATGAAAAAATCTCTGCAGGTTAAATGCATTTATGTGTCATTCAGTTTTGTTCGTCTTGTCTTTGAATTTCCCATGAGACTTAGACTGCATCATTCTTGGTAATGTTTTCAGGAACTTTCTGAGCTTCAACAAGAGTATGAGGTGTACAAGGAAGAGATGGCGGATGTGACAGAGACTGTAGAGATGGCTACTCTTGATAAGGAGATGGCTGAGGAAAAGGTGGGTCTCTGTCTATTGGGTTTTTAAAAGAATAAGTCTGCTAGTCCTTTCTGTGCAAAAAACTTATTCTGTGGTGGGTCTTTTCTGTAGAGTCGTTTTCTATAATTGTAGTGTTGTGTATTTTAATTTGCATTTTGTCCCTCCATTGTCCTTTCGTTGACTGATAGTTTGTGTAGCACTACATTTGGGCCTCTTTTTTTAATGAGAGGTTTATTAAGTCATATTTAGATTATCCAATCATCTCTTTTTGATCTTATTTTCCTTTAACTTCTGTTGTTATGGGTGTTGTTGTTTTTTTAGGGGGGTGTATTTATGTTTGATATATTATTACCAAGATGGCAATTTAAAATAATAAGCTACTTGGCAGGTTTCACAATTTGAGTGCCCAGCATTTCCCAAAATTTACCAAATATGAAGTATTATAAAACATGACATATGATATACTGTTTGAAACGTTAACATTTCAGAATACTAGAAATGCATATTTTATGAGCGACAGCTCATCGCAGTGTACATAAGAGACCTTCAAAATTAACTCCCCCCGATTTTCACTAAATGAAGAAGCTTACTGAAATCTTTCTGTAAATCGCATAAAGTACACAAATACAACACAAAAATATTCACAATCCACCAAAGAACACTCAAACAGCTTACTTAGGAAGAAAAAATGCTGGAAACCCAAGATTTATACCCAGATTACTCTATTTGTTACATAACCATGTTCTACTCAAATTGCGCATTTGTGATGTTCTTTTGATCGGAATGATTTACTGTTCACATTATTTACTCCATTCTTGTAATTTTTCATCTAATCTTATATCAAAGTTGAACAAATAAACACAAAAAAGTATGAGATAGTCCGATTTGATAAGAAAATACGGAATATTTACACAAAACTAACATTCCTGTCGATCGTTATTAGGTCGTTCATTATCGGATGGACAACATTCTAAACCTGATTGCGGACGAAGTGTGCGAATACAAAATATTCGTCCCCGCGATTACGGGAACAAGGAAAGAATGCGAGTTTTCCGTCACGTGGTATGGATAAAGCTTTCTTTGTTCGATGTCGATTGTGATGGATTTTCGGATGGACACGGGTCACATGAGATATATTGGCCCATAATTTCTTAACCTATGACTAAAAAACTAACTTTTTCCGACTTACACTCTCAGAATAAGTGTTAGTTTGACATGGGGGCAAGTTTTCCACAGATTTTGTAAAAAGGTAGGCTTAGATGGCATTTTGAGAGCACCCTAATTCAAAAGGACTGGTGCGATAAAAATATTGCCCTATTGTCTAAGGACATGCAGGCTTGAGGTTTGCTGTTGTAACCACTTTTCAAGGCTATTTTCCAAATTCTACACAATATTTTTGTGGAAACAGGAGTTTTTGGCCTTATCCAGATGAGCAATCTAACTAGAACTAGAAAATGGGAAATGGTGTCCTTAAGAAAAGCAACAAAAGATGTCCTAAGATCAGTCATAAAAAATGAACAATTAAAAAATCAACAAATTTTAATGGTTTTCTAGTTTATTTGAAGTAAATACAACACAAACACAGTTTGAAAAATTGTTTATTTCAACAAAACATAAACTTATTGGCATTGAAATATCTCACCACCTCAGTGCACATAAAATTGTGAAACCTGCCACATGTCTTTGACTTTTCCGACGCTTCTGCGCTATGAGAAGTCCCTTGAAATGAAGCTTAAATGTTCATTGATGTTGCAGGCTGAAGGTTTACAGCAAGAGCTGGACTCAATGAAGGAGAAAGTGGAAGAGCTCACAGTTGACCTTGAATTGTTGAGAAGTGAAATCTCAGAGAAAGGTATTGTATACAGGTTTTATGTCTCATATGTTTGAAAATTTGAAGCTTGATAAATTAATTTCTTTAGTAGGGAAAGATGTGTGTACAACTGCACAGAGAAAATTAAGGAGAAACATGAACTAATGAAGTTTTCTGAATGAAGTGACAGATATGTACTTATATTTCTCTGTTCATTCAGCTAGTTGTGTGTGAGAAAGGACTTTTATAAGGCTGATTGACTTATGTTTGTTTTGTTTTTTTGTGCGTACCAATGGCAGGGTCAGATGGTGTGGCTGCCACTTTTGAGATGAAGCAGCTGGAGCAGCAGAATGAGAGAATGAAGGAGGCTCTTGTGAAGTAAGTTGTTGTTGAGTATTTGTTTGCAATAAGTTAGCTCAAGCAATGCCACATTTCTCTTGGAGCATTTGAAAGAAGTTGATGAAATAGAAAATACAGCAAGCACCTGCTTGGTTAACAATTGAAGATGGTTGATGTGTTGGTGGTGACTAACATTATTTGTGTTAAACATGGAGATTGACATTTTAGTATTTTATGAAGCGACAATGTGAGTTCCAGAATTGCCTTATTCAATAACACAAGAACATTTGTCCCCTTATTTTTTTTTGCAAAGCCTTCTGAGAACTAGACTTGCTTTTCAAAGGCCATAGAGGTGTGCTATTGTTTTAGCTGGTGATGCTGATAAGGTCATTTGTTTGATTAGTTGCACATATGTCCTTACAAATTTTGACAAAGTTATCAAAGACTAAAGGATACACAAATACAGGTATACTCATGTTTGCTCAAAGCAAGTGAACAAGGAAAAATTTTAATAAATATATTTTATCCGATGCTTAGCTGTCTGAAGCTAACCACATTACTTTAGAATGACTCTTATGGCTGGTCAGTTCTTGATACTTTACCAAAATTAGTCTTCAGGGCAAACATACTAATATGTCAGGTAGATTGATATATAATTTGTGTGGTTGTATTTTTGTAAACCATAGCACAAGTATGCAGTCTGCTTTTGGGTGAGCATTTACAGTGCCTACCTAGCTCCACATCAGGAAAGGCACAATACAGATAACATTTGTTTTTGTTATTATTTTTGTTATTACTCTTATTACTGTTGTTGTAATGATGATTGTTGTTGTTGCTATTATTTTTATTATTATTACTATTTTGCGTTTTCACACCTTCCTCTAGGTTAAGGGACATGTTGAACTCGGAGAAGCAGGATCGTCAGCGGAGTGAGAAGCAGCTGGAGAAACAAGAGGGAGAACTGGGTGTTCTGCGCAAGGACAAGGAACGACTGCAGCTACAGGTCACTCAGCATGAGAAGGAGCTGATTGACCTCAAAGAACAAGTAAGTGGTGGTGGTGGTGTTGCGCTGCAGCTGATGCTAAGTAAAATGTTGATTTATGCAATAGTAATTGATTATAGATCATTGTGTGCCTCTCCTGCCAAAGTACCAGAATTTAGTCCCAATGTTTTAGGTAACATGCTGAGTAAATAGGGGGAGAGGGGGTTCAAGTTTTCGAATTCTTGTTCCATAGTAGGTGGGAGGAAAAAAATGAAAAACTCAGAGGATTCTTGTGCTCATAAGAGGCACCTTAGTAGTTGACAGTTGAAGAAGTGTGGTCCTGTTAAGACTGATTAAGTAAAGTTGGGCCCTCGGCATATTGTGGTAGCGTGGCCACTTCCTTTCCACGTCGCCTTTACTTCCTCAACTCGAAGTCAGGTACCCATTACTGCTGGGTGGACACGACGGGGCAAAAAAAATCTGTGTCCGAACCGAGGCTTGAACCCCGACTTTCCGCTTTGCAGACGAGCGCACTAACCGCTCCGCCACCTGGATTAAATTCTGAATGAATCCTGACCCAATCCAAAGAAAGCCTTGTGGTTTGTTTTTTTAAGAGTCACTGTGTGATTTGTGTCCCAAGGCTTGGGTTATTCTTAATGGGGTATCGTGAAATGTTCCAGGCTTTGCAGTATTCTTAATGAGGTATCATCGGATGTCTCAGGTCTTGTTGTATTTTTTAAAATGAAGTATCATCAGATGTTCTTGGCCTTGTGTTATTTATGTGGTATCATCAGATGTTCCAGGCTGTGTAGTATTCGTTATATGGTATCAGCAGATGTTCCAAGCCTTGTGTTATTCTTTATGTGGTATCATCGGATGTCCCAGGCCTCATGTTATTCTTTATATGGTTTCATCAGATGTCCCAGGCCTTGTAGTATTCTCTATAAGGTATCATCGCATATTCCAGGCATAGGATGTCCCAGGCCTTGTAGTATTCTCTATAAGGTATCATCGCATGTTCCAGGCATAGGATGTCCCAGGCCTTGTTATTCTTTATGTGGTATCATCGGATGTCCTAGGCCTTGTGTTATTCTTTATGTTATTTTTTAAGAGGTTTCATCGGATGTCTCAGAGGCCTTGTGTTATTCTTTATGTAGTATCATCGGATGTCCCAGGCCTTGTGACATTCTTTATGTGCTATCAGCGGATGTCCCAGGCCTTGTGTTATTCTTCATGCTGTTTATGGCGTTTTATCTTTCAGGTGGATGCTGCCTTAGGGGCAGAAGAGATGGTGGAACAGCTGACTGAGAGGAATTTGCAGCTGGAAGACAAGATTGGAGAAATAGAGGAGGAGAAGAATGATCTGGTGAGGAAATATTTTGGCATATTGATGTTTTAAGTAGTATTGTTACATTTTTTTAATGCCTCTGTTTGTAGATTTTTATCTATCTGCCAACACACAGAGAACTAATAGGAAGAGAAATAATAGGAATTAAAGGTTGAGGCAGGTCCAAGATAACAGAAGGTACTTTCCTCAATAGTTCAGTCTCGAAGAATGGATACACCTGTTTTGTTTTTTTTCTACCTTTTAAGAAATACTAACTTCTTCATCTTTTTTATCAAACATCTATCGTCCTTGTCTCTCTTCCTTTTTTTTGTATGTTACTTTCTAGTAACTTCTATATTCTTCAATACTCTTATGTCACTCATTTGTTTTGCAAGTGCTGTTAAACTCTATTTAAACTAAATCTAAAATAACTAACTACAAATGCAGAGTATAATTTGTTTTGATGTTTGTTTACATTCTTGCTTGGACCTATGGTAATAAAATGTGCATAACTTCCAACCGGCATATATAAAAACGTACTATTTAAAATGTTTTTGAGGGTCTGAATATGGAAGTCTGTTTTGGGATAGGAAAATATGTAGTCTCCGTTTTCTAGTTTTGCTCCTCTCGAACTTGCCAATGATAAAGAACCATAGTTATCTGTTGAGCATGAATTTATTGGATGCAGAAAAATGTGTGTTAAGAGTTTGGCCAATGCCCACCATCTTTACCTGCCTTGTAGGAAGAGTCTAATATTTGCTTTTGAACAGTTTTGAATACTTATTGTTTAAAAGAATGTCAGTTGCTGCACTTTCTCATTCGATGATCTTGTATTTTAGTCTTTGTAAAGAACTAAAGTACTTTCAGAATGTCCAAATAACAAATGAATGTATTGGGTGTATTTTTATGTATTTTCCAGGAAGCCCTGAATGACATGAATGAAGAGTTACAGGAAAACGCCCGAGCCACAGAACTGGAACTGAGGGAGGAGGTGGACCTGAAGAGTATCAAGCTGCTAGAGGTATGTGAGGTTATGAAGTGGGTTGTCATCAATATCACGCTATGTAATTTATGATCTCCTCAAGTGCCTGTTTTCGGGACTGGTAACCCTAGGTTATTTATAGTTATAAAACAGACTATTTTAATCTTCATTTGTTGCAATATCATTACTAGCAAAATTGCCCAACAGGCAGAAAAATAGCATTTTTAAGATTTCATTATTTTTACAAGTGCCATATTTCACCACGATGCCACACATTTATTCACTTTGACTGTGGAATAGCATTTTGTTTGAAATTATTTAAGGAGTGTATAAAAGCAGGACAGATATGATTAAGGGATTGAATTTGAAATAGCTCTTCAGTGGGGGAGGGGGGGGCCGCTTTGATTCATGTTATAACCTTTTAAAAAATGCTGTCTCCTGTCTTTTTCCAGCTTCAAAGGAAAATAGATGCCAACCAAGAAACATTTGCTGACTATGATACTACCCTTAACAAGTTCCGTGATCTGGTGGCCAACCTACAGGTAGTTTGCTTCTAAGGCGGATCTGTTTTTCTGAAGCATTTCAGGTGATAAATGAACAAAACAAAAGAAAAGGATTTTTCATAATTGTTTTTCAGTATTTCTTTTACAACTGGTTCTGTGATACAGACTTAATTTCATGTATTATAATGTGAAAGAGGAAAAAGTGATAAGCGTCCTTTGTGTATTTATTTTTCCGGGCATGTTTTTCAGGAATATATCGCTTTCTCATGAAAAGTAGGAGGGGGAGCTCGTAATTTTTTTTCCTATTGGCAGGCTTTGAAAATGAAAAAGAAATATGTCTGAGATGCAAATATTTCAGACTCCAGACTATCGATCTGTTTATTGGCTACAGTCCATTATGTTTTATTTGTCTATTTTCACAATCACAGGAGCAGCTTCGAAACAAGCAGCAGGAAACTGAAACTAAAGTAGAGACTCCCACTGTGGAACTGATGGACTTCAAGACAAAGTTTGCTGAGACTAAGGCCTATGCAAAGGTTTGTATCATCATCCAGTGCCAGATCTACGACAGACATCGGCGATCATGGTTTTCCATTCATTCCTTTGCTCGGCTGCTCTCAAAAAAGCTACGTTTCCCTGATCTTTCACTGTTACCCATTTGTTTTGGTTCCCTAAGTATGTTATTCTGGGCCTACCCCTGCCTCGCTTGCCCTCAATTTTGCCAGTGAGAGCTAGATGTTCAAGACCCTTATGTCTATTCAGGTGTCCCAAAAACTGCATTTGTCGTTTCCTGATTGTTTTGAACATTGAGCGTCCCGAGCACTTCATCAAGCACTACCTCATCTTTAGTGATTGTCCAGCATTCACAGCCTTATAGAAGGGTTGACCAAACATAGCATTTCAGGACTTTCATTTTGGTGTTCATTGAGATGTTTCTATTTTTCAGGATTGGGCTCATTAAGATTTGTATCAGTTCAGTCTAATAGACCATGCCATTCATTCACTAGTCTGATTTTTTAAATATTGTGCAAATGATATGTATACGTTAGTAGTCAATTCTCACGATGTTATGGTAGCCTTTTTTTTTTCCATCGCAAAAGACTATTTTATATGATATATATGTCATGTGGTGATTGCACATGTGACTGTCCAGGCTAATGTGTGCCAGACAATGCTCATGTCAGTGAATGCAAGAAATGGCTGATATTTTGGGCTGTGTGGTTACAGGTATTGTATGTGTTCCTTCATGTAACATCTTTCTTTTTCATCTTGAGCCAAATAAGATCAAGGCTGGAGTTGTCTCCATAGAACAGATGTTACAAATGATTAAAAACAAAGGTTCAGTAATCTTTTGAACTGAAGCCATTCTGTGACCAAGTGTTCATTATTCTCAAACAGAGTAAGCAGACAAATGAAAGTTTTCAGTGCTTTGAAAGAAGTGGGATATTAAGCCTACCTGTCCTGGGCAACAACGTCATTGCACACCGGACAGGTCCATAAGTGCTCTATTCCCCCCAGCACCAAAGCCCGCAAGGTATCCATACTGATTGTTCCGGTGGCTGTCTGATTATGGCGCTTTCACCCCTAATCAATATTCGGGTTGGCACAAAATCAGGCACATTATGCTGAGTCAATCACAGAAAATGAAGAGATTTTTGCTTGCTATGACTTTTAAAAATGTTATATCTGTATATATAAGTCAGTTCTTCAAGGAGCTTAGAATAAAAAAGCTCTTATTGTCTCCAGACCATTGACATGGAGCTTCGTAAGCTGGATGTGCAGCTGGCCAATGCTCACATCAAGATGTTGCTCTCCTTCATGCCGGAGGCTTTCATGGGACGTGGAGGTAAGATATTCTTGTCTACTACTCATTTAGTAGCCACAGTCACTCATTGCATGGCGCAGATTATGTTTATTGGTTAGGGTTGCTGATTTATCAAAGGGTGCTTTGTTGCAATTATTGAGTTGTAAAAGTAGTTTACTGCAAGCAAACAGGATGATTAACACATTGAAAAAAAAAAAGGTATTATAGTAACCCACAGTGAATGTAGAAGAACCCCCCCAACTTGAGGGCCCTCCATTCATTCACCAGTGGATGCTAAAAGAGTGCTCCTGGTAAGCCTTGTTCATTTTCTGATATTGTTGTCTATCATGGTTTCACTGTCAGAGCACAGAAGCATTATTACCATTCTCTCTTTCTCGTCTGGCGCTGTGACGTCATAAGCGATCAGCGATGCTGACAGCATGCGGGAACTCAACACTTGCTCGGGGGTCCTTAAAAAGTGCTGAACGTGGGTCACTGAAATGTCCCAGCAGATTATTACCATTAGGGAGGAAATGTAGCAGCTATCACTGCATTAAATTACCATTTTCTTCAACTCGGCTAAAGTTTTAAGAAAGATGAAAGTGGCTATTGGTAATGGCGTATTTCTTCAGGGCTGGGCAAACAGCATTGCATCCTGTTAAGCATTTTCCACTATCATTCATGTAACACTCACCTAGATGCTTGGAGTCAAGGTCAGCTTGTTTTGTATTAATGCATGTTGTCATGATGATGACATAAAAAGGGTTCACCATAATTTGTTCGTGTGGTGCTTTTCCATGTATCTCCTAGGTGACCATGATGCTATCGGTATCCTGTTGATGATTCCCCGCATCATCAGCAAGTGTGAGCTGCTGGCCTCTCAGCTGAAGGACAAGGTGAGTCATCCGTTGCACAGGAAAGTGCTGGTTAGACGGTGCAGCATTAGTCTGTGGGTAGCAGCAATATGAGAAAAATTAGGGAGAGTGAAACGATTTGACAGATGCCGTTACTAAAGAGCTTGCACTCAAGCCCAGAGGAAAGTGAACATGCTATTCTTTATTTTAATTATTAGTTTGTGTTAAAAATCGATTTTTGACCATAATAGCCCTACAACTCAGTCGGAGCAAATGCGTCTTCCAATACTGTTCTTTAGGCATACACACATGTACTAGTGGGATTCATGACAAAAAAAGAAAAAAAAATGAATTATCCTAAGACAAGGATTTGGTCATCCTTTACCACTGGAATTTAATATAATTTTCACGCCATTTCAGTTTGAAGTCTCTGAGAAGATCGAGAGAGACCATGTCTTGAAGACCCACAGGGCAGAACAATGCAGTTTTGCTAACCACTTGATCTTGTTGCTGAATGCTCTACAAGGATGCATGCGACAGTATGAGAGGTAAGACAGGGATTCTCTTAGTTATTAGAAATTGTTTCTTAATCACTCAGGAGACATGAGTAGAAGGCATCTTGGATGTAAAGAATAGTAATATGTGAATTTTGATGTCCAGGGTTTCTGTTTCAAGTGAGGTTTTACTTTTGTCTGTATAGGTTACTTTTATTCTAAAGATTGGTTACTGTTAGTTTTTTCAAAAAGACATTGTCTTCTTGGGCTTGGTTGAATGGGGGTGGGGGGTTGTAATGTCCTTGTAAGCCCTAAGAAATTATCTTTTTTACAAGTAGGAATATGAACTTTATTATTTCAGCAGTAGATACCTCAGATATTACAAACAAGAACTCTAATCTTTATGTAAAAAAATTTTCTTTTGTTCAAAAGAACTTTTCGAAATTCATGTAAAAACATTACTCTTTGTTTTTAAAAATACATTTACATATTTTTTTTTTTACTTTGAAAAGAGTGGGTTTTTTAGAGGTCTTGTATGTTTTTAACATTCCCAGTGCTCTGAACAACTGCAGCAGTGACCTATTCCTTAAAGTTGGAACTCTGCAGCCAGAAATGGCTGCCCACGAGAAATCTGTGGACTACTTTATTGATCTCCTGCGAAAAGATCAGGTATGACAGAGAGTTTGTATTTATTGGGTGGGGGTATAGGCTTCCTTTTTGTTGTTGTGAATGACTGTATACTGGTTTGTCTTAGTCACCATGTCCATTCTGATGGAAAGACTTTTTTTGTAGTATGTTGTGAATTTCTGGGGTTTGAAACTACTACCATACTTTCAATGTGTTTTCTTTTTCTTAATGAATTAATGTTTAGGTGAGACTGTAGGTTTTGAGACATAGAAGTGGTTGCTCTTTGTACATATGTCCATTGTTGTTTGTGCTTGTTAAATGTCTATACATGCTCTAGATGATATTTTATGCTATAATATTTTGAGCTATGTTTTTTTTTTATTGTTCAGTTGGATGAGACAGTGTCAGTTGATCTTCTAGAGAAGAGCATCAACTTCTTCCAGGTTCGTTGGCCTCTTTTTGTTGTGCATTAGTTTCTTTATACAGAAGATTATTAAGAAATTTGACATACATTTTAGCTTCTGTTGGCAGGAACATGCAAGAATTTTAAAGTAGCCAAGACTTAACTCCTCAATGTGGGCTTCTTTGTTCAAATTATAATTGTTTTAAGTTTGAATAGGACACAGCATTCCAAGAGATGATGGTATTCAATGAAATATAGACCATGTAGAAAACAAATTCTTCTGTTTTGCATGTAAAGCGAAGAATGTTTAATGTTTCCAGATATCGCCATAATTAGGCTTCGTCAGTTTGAATAGTCATTAGTGTTTTGTATGTTAAAGGTTCCTAGGTGTGTCTTTTTTATTTAACATAGCTGCTACTTTCCCGCTAAATAGCGGAAACTCCGCTTCATCTAGCTCTCGGTCGCAAATTGCTATGCTTTTTTTTTTTTACACGCGGAAAACACCGAACCAGGAGAGAGACGAAAACGCGGCTTGCGCATGTCCACCCGTAGCTTTCTACTTCCGTTCTTCTTTGCCTAGCGCTAGTTTCACTTTTTTTATTGTGGAGCGACAGTGTCGATCGGGGATCGGGACGTTGGCGCGCCGAGTTGTCATTGAAAACGGCGGAAATTTGAGAGAAATTGATGCAGAATGCAAAAATAAAGGGAGCTGGAATGAGAAAGAAGCAGCCGGTGTGCGACTTTAAAAGTTCATTAGAAAATTGAACGAGCCGCTTGCTGCACTTTGCGTTTGGTGCGATATAAAGAAATCGCGGCACTCCTGTACAATTGCGGTCCGGTTTGTTTATATGACGGCTATTGTGGCTGTGGAAGTGAATCTAGATCTAGATAATCTATCTTTAGATATAATCTAGATCTACTCATATTTAGATATCTAGGTCTAGATTAGATAGCCTAGGCTATAATTTTATTTCAGTTTAGATTAGATCTCTAAATAAGAAACACACTACAGGGGCACTAAGTGCAAACGGGACCGCAATTGTACAGGAGTACTGAAATCACTCAGTACAGCGGCAAAGGTGTTGCCTCCTTGATCCAATACTGCTGTACATCGATGTACAAGTTTAAATTAAAGTGAAAGAAATCTTTTTATGAGACAACAGCTGGCAACAAACACTGGATTTTTAGGCCATTCAAAAATTGACTCAAATGCTTGTTAGTCAACTTACTGCCTTTGGGGTTTGTTTGTTTGTGGGTTTTTTAAAATACATTTTAATTCAGTTGCCTATGGTTATCAAATATGACAGTTTTTCTCTTCCAAAACCGTAGGTTAGATTTTCCAGAATATATTGCCTCTGGATCTCAGTTTTTACTCCGGCCTTCGGAGAGCGCGTGTACACTTTTGCGTGAATTTCCTCCTTTTTTGAAATTCCTGAGTGGCAGCTATGATTTAACTAAATATTTCATGGATGTGCATTATTCATTGAAAAAGATGTTTAGAGTGTAAATACTGTGCTCAAATGAGATAGAAAGGTTATTTGAAAAGGATCTTTGCATTAAACAGAAAATGAGAATGACACAAGGCTACCTTTTGTTGCATTAAATAGCAGCCATAAATATTCAAAGAAATGGGACACACTTGAGAACCAACAGATGATGGACGCATACAGCAAAATCTTCCTCAGATCCTGAAGTCGGAATACTGAGTCAAGTTGCATCTCTGTATTAAGCTGTTGTTGGAGATAATAAATGTACACAAAATACTGAAAAACAAACTTTTTTTATAGACAAGATGGAAGTTCAAAGTTAGAAATGAATAACCATTGTAAAAGAGACAGAGAATCAATGTTATCTTTGATGAAAGGTAAGTCCATAAACAAAAAAGACATTACAATGGTACATGATAAATATGTAATGAAATGGAAGATGTGATGTTCTCTCATTGATTTCATGAGAGGATTTGTGTTTTGAGGGTTAGTTTTGGTGACATCTTTGTTTTTTGCATCCCCTGGCAGCAATTGTACTCAGTTCACCTGTCCCATGAGAAGGTCGACTGCACCTACATGATGGGGGATGATGTCAAAGTTGTTCTCTCTGCCTGTGATGCGATATCGACCGAGACCAGCCGTCTCAAGGTTTTGCTGTTGGTGAGTAAAGTTGCTTTCGACAGATTCCTTTACGTATTTCTAAATGTCTGAATGAGATGTCACTTCCTAGATCCTCCTTTGTGGCTAATGCTATTGTTTCCAAAGATAAAAGGAGAGTGGGTGACTTTTTCAGTTTTCTCCATTGGCTGTTTTAACAATCTTTATCTGCCCATATCAAAGCAGCAACTTTTTAACACTTTGCGGTCTCTTGGCGCAATAATGCGCTGATGAAAATTATCCATTCTGGTCACCTGACGCAGAAGCCCGAGAAGTCTGTTCAGTCTCTCTCCTGTCTGGGTGTCCAGATGGGGTATTTTGTACTGCTGGCTGTGTGACTGCAAAGTGTTAAAATGTTCTTCTCTTGTCTATAACCTGCCTGAATTCTCTACAGTAACACTATGGAGTTTTATACTTAGTTGCTGATGTATTGTTTCCATCTTCTTGACTCTCTACATTCTCAAAGACAGATGGCAATGTGTTTAGAAAAGAAAGCAGTTTGTCTTTGATTTACTTTGTTAAACTGTATGTCTAATATTAATTCTTTTTTTTAAAAATGTATATGGGGATGGGTAAGGGGGTCAGGCTTGGTCTTATTGTATCCACACCCTTGATATGTTCGTGAAATGGCTGCTTTTAATAATTGCATTAGATGAAGGTTTCCTTGATGTAGAAAGATTGCTTGATGTAGAAAAGTTCCTTAATGTAGAGAGATCCTTTCTTTGCTATAGAGAAATCTCTTGCTATAGAGAGATTGCTTGCTATGTACCTTTGTTAAGCCTGTGACTTGTTTCCCCAGCCTGGCCAGGAGCAGAGCGAGTTCTCAATCCTCCTCAAGGATCTGGAGACCTGCAACAATGACACACGTACTTGTGCCAGAAAGGTAGGCTATCTGTGGAGCCTTCTGTGCTCTGTGGATATTTGTTAATGTGTGTTTTAAATGTTTTGCTGTGTGTGCCACATAGGTTAGCCCCGAAGCATTTGTTACTGCTGTTGCACCAAAATGTTAAGTGTTTAAATTCTCTCCAACACAAATTGTAATGAGTTCCAGTTAAACTGGTCTCTGAAAATAGCCAAAGAAGACGAATTTGTCGTCATTTTGGCTAATATAAAGAGGACCTCCTTTGGAGAAGACATAAAATTCAATCTACTGAGTGGGTTTTTGGTAGGTGGATTGGTGTGGTCAGCCTCATCTGCTTCTATTTACGTTTTAAAACATCACCATTACAATGACTTGTTCAAAGTAAACTACTTTACAAAGTCTAATTCTTCCACATTGAAATGTATGTGTCACTAAGCTGTTTTTGGGCTGATGAAGTTATTGGTATCATCTAAAAGCCTGTCCTTTTGCCTTGCGTTTGATGGAAAAAATAACCATCTGTTGTGAATAGAAGTTGAGATATTTTTTATTGAAGGAAATGGGGGGTCGCGTGGTGTCAGATGTAATATTGATGAGAAAATGGCGGCCAGTTTGGTGATTTCCAAAGCTGTAGTGTCCATGAAACTCCAAATTTACTTTTTTTTTTAAGTTGATCAGTATGATTCCACTATATCAGGACACATAAACATAAGATTTTTGCTGTACGGAATTTGTGTTTAATTGCTGTTGTGCGAAGCGTATCTACATTCTCAAGTCAGTGAATGAGTTCATGGAGAATTAAGAGAGCTGTAAAGGTAAGGGAGGGAGAGAGAGAGAGTAGGTCCATTTACTAGTTATATAAGTACTGTTAATCTCAACTAGAACAAATTTCTGATTGTGGGGTCAATAAAGTTGATCACTGTCAATGAAAACGGCATAGTGATGTGTGTTTGGATGGTTATATTTTTACTTGGTCAACATCTATCAGATCAAGAGAAGACTACCACAAGAGGGATCTGCCGTTGCCACGCCTCTCAAGTATGGCAAAGAGGTGAGAAAAGTGAATGCTTTTGCAGTTGTCTTACTTGTTCCTTAAGCAGAGTCTTTTGCTGTTGGGCCGTATATTTTCACTATTTATGTTTTTAACATATGGATGTCTGACGCATCTTTAACCTGCTTGGCATTTCCAATGTAAAAATTTTGTACAGTAATCCATCTACTCTGAACATCCCACAGTCCAGTTCACTTTAAACCCGTCTTTCCAGATGAAAACATGTTGCAAATAAAACTCTCATTTATGATCTCAGTTTGCCAAGATATGACTCGGTCAAATTGTTGCTTTTCTCATTCATAATGTAAGTGAGATTTTAATGCACATGGCCTTCTCTGGCTATGGCTTTATCTCAGTTAACTCACATCCACTATAATCATTAAGAATTGAAGTATCAAATTGTGTTGAACTTGATCATTGCCATGTGACAAAGGTCTAGGCCTAGTATGATGATTGCTATTTGTGCTGGAGGTGTCAGTCTCAGTAAATGTCATTACTGTCATGTCACTTTGATAGTTGACTACCCCATCTTTTGATAGTTGACTGCCCCATCTGACTCTTCATAGTACAAGTTGAATGTCAGAATGAGAATGATGATTTTTATTATTGCCTTGGTTCACTTTATCACAAAAGTACCTTTTGATTTCTACATTAACATTCATTGTGAAAGATTCAAGGGTCAAGCCCTTTTCTACCTTGTCAGAATGTACCAAATTTGAAGCTTCAAATGAAACCAACTTCTTTTGATTCTTTCAGGAAGGGAAAACGTTTTCATTTAGAAACAGGAAGTTTGTCATTTCTTCTTTTTTTAATTTTTTACTCTTTCACATCCATTGCTTTAACTTTTAAATGAGATATATATTTGTGTATAGAAAAGCATCAAATCAATGCAAATCAACACGCACACGCACACATTTTCAGAGATCTGACTCTTTGTTTACATTATACTTATAGATACAGGATCTCCTGACTGATGCCTGTAAGCAGATCGGCTCAGTTGCTCGGGTGTTGAAGATTGTGTCTGCTGGCGCAATGCAGCAGGCGGCTGTGATGACAGGTACATGTTTTGTTTTTTGTTGCCCTTTTCATTATATAACAGATCCTTTTAATTTACCCTCAGTCACACTTTCCAGGTGAACAAGCAATGTAAGAGTTTTACATGATTGACAATCTGGCTTAAAATTGCTTTAACATTGCAGTATGCTTTTGCCTCAAATATTTGTTTCAAATTGTTTGTATATATTTATTTATCACTTGACCAATCTCAGAATTTGAAGGATTCTGAGTATGCGCTCTAGCTAATGTTTTTTGCTCTCAGTGCTTTTTTTTTTTAAAGCAATGCCATTTTGACCAATCAAGCTGAAACAAAGGTATTGAGGGTAACTGTTTTTGGCTTTGCCGTTTGCCTTTGCCGTCAGATGTTAAAGAAATTGATTATGCCATATGTGCTTAGTTTGAATGTCTTAATTAAACAAAGCATTAATCTGTAAACTGTGCTTAAATATCATAATCAAATGTTAATGTATAAGACTTCAGACTCCACATTAATGCTTGTTCAATAATGTTAAAACAGCAATTCTAATTTGTTAATGTAACTGATATTATGGTCGGGAAGTTTTTCAATTTGTCAGCAAGGGAGTTTTTGTAGATTTTGTGGAGGCCTTGCCCTACTACATTCACTTTGAAAAAAAGAAGAAAGCCATTTGAGTTGCTGAGTTTGTTGAGGCCAGTTGTAATTATTTGGATGAAGTCAAAATCATGGCTTCATCAAAAGTGCATCACCTTTCTTTTGCAGTATGTTCTTTCTTAATATGCTGCTTCAACTGCAAAGCCATGGCACGTTAAATGTTGATCAATGTGCAGTTAAGCGTTGTATTGTTTCAGGTTTAAATAATTTATTTCACTTTGTTGGACTGAGTTGGACAGAGAAGTTACTCTATTTGAGTTTACGGAAAAAAATCTTACAGAGATAATGTGGAAAATCTTGGTAATTGTCTCATAACAGGGGACTTATTCCATTTTTGTTCTGTTCACTCAGTGAGTTGGTGCTTTGAGGATCAGTTGGTTGTTCCTACTTCTTTCCCTTCTACAACTACTTTTGCTGCCTTTTGTTCTACCGTGTAACAGGTGTTGTGTTGTGTGCTTGTTTATTACCCATATGGATTGTCTAGCAAAGGAAATAGAGTGAGTGGTTGAAAGTTCAGACTTGTGGGACTTACATATTTTCTACCTTCCTGTCGTTTCATTCTGTCTTGCTTTTCCTCAGAGCTCAATATCCATGTTCAAATCGATGTGCTTCTGCGTATGTGGAACAAAAAAAATATAAACAGACAAATAGTCTTGGGTCTGCTCATATGTTATTTACATTGCGTTGTCTTACTTTTTGACAAACTTTTCTTGACTAGCGTCTGTGGTGTTATGTTTAGGCTTTTCATTTTGCATGCAAAAGATATGACTTCGATGGTGGCATGGGTACGATGTTTTATCAAGTACCTCTGCCTTTATGTTGTTATGTAGAATCATTCACAGATAAGGTCTAAGCAGCCCTCCTCCTAGATGGTTTAGTTGTGTGGAAGGGTGCGTAAAACATTAATAGTCCTTACCATCTATCACTGATGGTCCTCTCAATGTTAATGTGTATGTTGAAAATTCGGACATCATTCTGTAAGATTGGTAGGTAATGAAAAAACCTACTATACATGAGCAGAAGATGCTACTTTCTTACGCAAGTCAGGCTCACATAATCATATATGTTCAAGTGCATATATATGTGTGATATTCATTACAGTGTAGTGTACCATCTTTGCTGTCTTTCTTAGCGCTCTCACTTTGAAATAACCTGTCTGTGTCTCGGAGGTGATAAAACAATACAAAACAAACTGAACAGGGCTAAGTATGGTCTGGTCACCTTGTAAATGTATTGGGTGGATATCCCTGTCTGTCCTCCATCATGATAGTTCATTGCTGCACTGATGAAAGCTTTCGTTTCTGAGTCGTGGAAAGCTACACTTCTTATTCTATTCTCGCCCTCGCGTTCTATTGCTTGTGTTGTTTCTTTTGTGAATTCTATTTACCTCTCTTTATGTAGTGAAGGCCTATGAAATTTCCACTATTATCTTCACTGGTTCTCCTCCTGTTCAGTATAATTTTTATTCTTTTCGATTTTTCTGGCAAAATGTAAGTCATCTAGCTGACTTGTCGTCATTTACCACTCTAGTTTGAACAGCAACATCATCACTATTTGAAGTAACAGACAAACAAACCAGCCAACTGATTATCACTCTGTTTGTTCCCACCAAGGTGGTAAACTGTACGAGCTGGAGCAACTGTTAGGTAAAATCCCTGTTCCCCCTGTTTGCCGACTGATGCATTTTGGGTGTTCTCTGACTAGCTAGAGCCCTCCAAGTGAGGGGAGAGAGAGACTTCCATCTCAGCATGTGATTAACATGTTGCTCCTTTGTGTCTATCAAAAGGATGACTCTCTTGCATCCCATATCATGTGTGTTTGTATGTGTGTGTGTGTGTGTGTGTTTTCGCTTGCTGCTCGGACCCTCTCCAGAAACTTGTTTCTTAAGAAAGCTGGTAGTGAAAAAAAGTTGTTTGTATTGCTTGTGGAATAGTTGCATCAACTTGGCCTTTTTGTTTCCTAAAGGTTAATGTATTATTTGTTTCAGTCTTATTTGTTTGTGGTCTGTTTCTGGGGTTTATTTTTTAAATTTGGTTTGTTCTGTTTGTTATTTACAGTCTATAGTGTTGTGCAATAGACTTGATAAAATTATGGAATTATTTTTTTTTAACTTTCCTGATTGGAAGTGTTTTTCCTTTTAAAATATTCATTTTAGCATCATGGTTTGTGTCATGTGTTGTTTTGTGTACTAATAATAGTCTTTTTGTTTGAAGGCTTACATTCACAGGAGGATAGTTCTTCTCATTTTCCCTTTCCCCTTTCTCTCTTCTCCCCTTCTCTTCCACCTTTCTCTCTTTTAACATTGTCTTTTATGCTGTTCATTCTCTTTCTCTTCTCGCCTTTCCTTTTTCATTTTCTTTCTCTTTTCCCCATGTGCTTACCTTCCCTTGTTTTTCTATTTTTGTCTTCTCATACTGTGCTGTCAGCTGAGACTTTTTACATCTTCTGTGCCACTCTGTCTTCTTCTTACAGGACCATGTATTTGCAAAAACGCTCCTCCCAGAGAATATGAATTTGCTAAGTGGTTTCAAATGTGTAATGAATTCGACATTTCCAAGTGGCAACCAGAATTTTCTTTATCAGAAGACGATTGTCACATCGTAACCTCATAACCACTGACATTTCGTTCCGCTCATTTGAATTTCAGAGTCTAGTTCTAAGTCATCAGGTATTTGTCTTCACATAAATGTTTACCAAGTACTCGGCCTCATGCATGAGGGCCCCAGCTTCTGCTTACTACTCTACTGCTCCCACTATGCCCAGGAGACTTTCACACCATTGATGATATCGATTTTTACACAAATTACTCATAATCAAAATTTGTATTATCTTAATACCATATAATGTCATTTCTCTATCATTTTTTTTTTCAGCATTCATATAAATATTAGACACTAACTGCATGAAGACTTCACAAATATATGGCCTTAGCAAGGTACAACTGCTTCTATTTTCCGCGAAGCATTCAAGTTAACGTGTTTCCTTGGATTAGTGAGACAGGGAGAATGTAATATTGTAACACGATTTTCTGTCTAAGGAATTTCGTTTATGTCAGCTGGGGCTCGAATGCGTGATCCAGTGAACAGGAGAGATAATCTGGCATGGAGCATTCTTAGATTTTAATGGATAAAATTTAATGTCTATGGTTCACAATTTTAGGAATATTCTCGGGATATTCTTGAAAGTGTTTGCCATTCACTTGGTCTCCAGGACTTCATGTAGAACTAGGAAATTTACGCAGACAGGATATGCAAATGTAGTGGCATGCTCTTAACTGGCTACAACACTGCATGTTCCTGGATGACTGATATGGTAACCTAGAAAGAGCTGATCAATGGATAGAGTTATTTTGTATGCAAGTGAGTCCTCATTCTGAAGGGATGAATGACTATCAAATGTGAATTTGGCTTCTTACGTTAAGATGTAACTGGCCTCTAGATTGGCTTTTAATGCATCAGAAAGAAAAGTATGGCGACCATTTTTCTAAATGTCATTACAGAGCACTTGGTTATGTACCATGTACATCTGCTGTTTTTATGCATAATGTTCTGGCCACATTATCATCTCATGCTCATTGGGACTAGACATGTAGTCATTACTGACCCATCTGGTTTCTTTTCTCCTTACCACTTTGGTTATTTCGCTATTGATCAATTGCCATTTTTAACAAAAATTATTTCCTCAGTTAATTTGTTTTTCAGTGAACATTTCACTGGCTTCATGTTTATATATATCTGCTTCCATTTATGAATTCAACTGTTGTTTGTCTTATATACCTGTTATGTGGTTATGTTTTTTTTCGATCTGTGGTTTATGAGTTTTACTCAGTGACCTCCTGTCTAGCTAACACGCTTGGCTTTGTTATGAGATGCCTTGAAGTGAATGTCCCTGGTGGTTTGGAGACACACTTGCTAATCTCTCTTTTCTCTGAGGAACCTTCAGACTTTCTCAGTAACCTATGTGGGACAAGGGATAGCATGATGGTTGGGTTTGATGTGGGAGGGGTTTTGAAATAATGTCGTGGGTTTACTCACGTTTGTGTGGTTATGTGTCTGTATCTATTACTATGTTTCTGTGTGTGCATGTATATGTCTGAAAGAGAGGAGGGAATAACTTTTTGTGAATGTATGTGTGTGTGTATGTTGGGAGAGGGGTAGGGGGGGGGGGGGGGGGGGGGGGGGGGGGTAGGTGTGGGTTTAGGATGCAAACAGGGAGAAAAGGCATGATATCAAGAGAAATGCTTGTGGATAAATACTGGCAACTGTGTTTGCTTCTTCGGCATGTGTTATTTCAGCTATATCAACGACTGATACTAAAAGATCATGACTAAGCTCTCTAACTGTGTGTTTTTTTAACTGTGTATTTTCTCAGAGATGTCTACTTTTAAGTCACTGAAATTTTATATGGAAAACAGTATCATAAAGAATAGTATTAACAGAGCGTCAAGAACGCGTCTGTAGTATTTAAGGGATATTTTTAAAAATTACGTCTGCTAAAGCTCTTTCCTATTTCTAGAGCTCCTTCATTTTTCAGACTCTGTCGCAAAAGATGGCACTTTCATTCGGTATTGAAAGAGCAAAGAGAAAGCATTTCTTGTAGGATTCTGTTAATGTTTAGAACAGTTTTTCTGAAATATTTAAAGGGACTGTAGCTGCTGAAATTACAACATTCAGAGTATGGTGATCATAAGTCATGAGAGACAAGCTAATATTTTAAGAACTCTCTCAATAGAATGTAATAGCTCAGTTGTGCAAGATCAGTTTACTGGCATCTGTGATGTAGTAATTAAATGCTTGGCTGTTGTATGCAGAAGATCCGCGTTCGATTCCCGTCTGGGGAGAATTTTTATGAATTATCTTGGTCATTCTGCTGGGATGCCATTTCCCTCTTTGCCCGGGTTAGCCCTGACAGGCATGGTCAAAGGCCACCTCTAAAATTGTCTAAATTGTGTCGAAAAGGGTGTAAAAACACCTTTTTTTTTTTTAATTGAGCTGTCTTCCAGCCTGTTGAAAAAGACTTTTTTTTTCATCTCCCTAAAAGCACCTTGCTTTTTTCCTTCTCATCAAATAAAGTGTATAAAGTAGCTTCCCCATCTTATTTTATATTTCAAGATGTGCTTGCATTTTCTTTTCTTTTTAGGTGTAATTATTTTGTCAGTTTTTTAAGTACCATATAATCTTTATTTTTTAAAGAATTTATTATTTTGGATGCATCATGTAATTTTTTTCCTCTGTACCTGTTCAAGTTTATTACATGTTCTGTGAAATAGTAGCCTACCATAACATCCCAAACTTTGTTTGCCCTGGCTTTAATAAGTTTTGAGCCAACCTTTATTTGATTAAGTAAATGTCACATGTGGGAAAGCAGTGCTCCTTTGAAATATGGAAAAGAAATAAAGGTAACCTTTTAGGGCTGCAAACCCATGCTTATAGTTGAAGGATCTTGATAAAGAAGTTGGAGATGGCGGTAGCAGCTATTATAAAGCACCTACAGCTATTGTATGGGAATGGGCACTATAGAAATTATCTGCATCATATTGTTATTATCGTTGTTGCTTCTTATAAACTTCAAAGCAAGGTCAAGCTCAGTTAGGCCTCAGGTTTTTGTGTGGTAGGCACAGAAAACTGTTAATATCAAAGGGTTCAGCTGTAGACCCATGGTGTCATGCTAAGCCTTTATCCCTTTGAAAATTGTCTGCCTTTTTTGGATTCTAACGTGGAATGAGTTCACTGCATGACTCTTGACTAAAATAGATTGTGTCATGTACACTGTTCATGATTATCACAGAGGTTATGGGGACTTGAGGACATATGCAACAGTCATTTATGTAGAAACGTCATTGCTGGAGTAGACTATACCTAATAATTGCATATATTTGTATGTTCATCAGATAAATTTTCATCTGTTCTTTTTTTTTTAAGTATGATTTTTGCCCCTGGAGTAACATAAAAGTTTAACAACTGGGTCTAACTTATAATATTGTTTTAATTTTAATAGAAAATTTTTCTCAAGGTTTTAGAATAAATATAGTCCATATACTGCTGCCTGCTAATCAAATTATAAAATGTTTAACCTGTTTGATTAGCAGTGGTGTTGTATATTTTAAAGGTATGAGGGTATGGATTTTTAATTGCTAGTGGGTCTACATTGTGATGATATGGTTTAAGTTTTGAAAGATGTCAATGTGGGAGGCACAAATGACTTCAGATTTCTGCCTATCTTTAAGTGTGGTACTCTGAAAATTTGATATTTATGTGTTTCACAGAGGATATTGAGAGGATCCCGTGAGAGGTTCTTCTGTTTTTTATATGCCTGTTTTATGTGATGTTGTCTTTTTGTTCTTCAATTTCTATGAAGCAATTCTTAAGCTCTTCACTTTGCGCACAGCAGATTGGAGTTCAATTTCCACATGGCTAAGATATATAGTCTCCCACTGGATCCTAACAGGCAGGGTCACAGCCCAGAAGCCCGCCTTCCAAATAATTTTTAATGTGTTTATTGAGATGTTGAACATGCAGTCTCTATATTCTCTGTCCGAGGGTTTAAGGACCATCGTCTTTTTTATGTATTTCTCACCCAGTTTAGACCTCAGTTTTAGAGCATGGTGTGCTGTCTTCCCTATGCCATAGCTTGGATCAGTACGAAGCCTCTGTTGATCCGGGCTCAAGAGGAGGCTGAAGACAAACCATTTTATTTGCAACTTTCACTTAAGGGCAAAATTACTTACTGAGAGACTTCAAAGTTGTCATTTTACCTGATTCTTTTCAAAAGAGAAAAATTTGATGCCACTGTTGATGTTACAGGTATTCTCCAGCACCATAAGATATCAATGCTCTGGTACAAAAACAATTGAATAAGTAAATGCAAATCTGTCAAAGAGCCATTCTTCCTCCTTTTTTTAGCTAGTAATTGGATGGTTATCCCTTGTCAGTACTAGATACTGATTGTGACTGGGACTGCTGTCATGGTAGGATTAGTGCTGTGAGCGTTTTGTGCATACAACATTCCTTGACAATGAGAACAAAGATGTTTTTGTGTTTAAAGTCATTCCTGAATTATAATGATCATGTTTTTAAATGTTGGATAATACAGATTCTTTTGTTCCTTGTTTAACTTAATGTGCATCCCTCCACCACCATCACCACTCCATTCTTTGCTTTAAAATTGTATCGGTTGTGTATTCAGTGTCTACTTCCCAATTGGCTATAAACTATCTGATGAGTTCTGAAGTTTTCATTAGAGTATTAGAGGCACCCCTTGAAATAGCTATCAAATGTCTTTTCTTGCCTGCTCTGTCTTATGTGAGATGACATGTAAGTTTGTAACATTTTGTCAAAGCGTGTGGCTGACACCCAGTTTGTTTGTCTGCAGACCGCGAGGGTCTCCTGCCCCAGAAGATGGAGGAGATGGCCCACCAGGCAGCCAGTGAGGTGTACAGTAAGGAGAACACTGGAGCCTACGAGAGTCTCAGGTAACGCACGCTTCACGGGAAGGTTGGCTGTTTCTAATTTTATGGGTAGCTAGTCTGCACAGATTTTGTAAAGATTGGTGTTAGTTCAATCTCATCTAATCCAATTTGCTTATTTGCAAACCAGTTTGCTTTTCTGAGTCAAATTAAATGAATGCTATTCCCATTGTCTTCAAGGTTTCTTTCATGAGAAAGGACTGGTTGACTTTTTTTCAAACCTGAGAAAGTTTGGGACTGTTTATTTTGTCCTCTTTAGGAAAGGGAGTGATGTCTATGGGACACCTCAAACTCTTTGTCATAATTCTTTTTAACTAAGAAATGTGTTACCTAAACAATTGATGCTTTTAGTTATCATTCTATGAAAATAATAGGGCTGATGATACATGTCGTAATGTGGGAAAGTTTTTTTTAAAACATTACAAGAGCTCTGTAGTTAACAGCTAATGTCTGAAAACTTTGGGTATTCTCTATGGTCATCAGTGTCATTGTTGCAACTTTGTACACAGAACTGTAACTCAAATATTGGCGAAAAAAATATTTATAATTAAATAGATTCTGCTTCCATTTCACTATGAAAATAAGGTTGCATGAGGTTGATGTTAATGCAAAACAATTTTCATACAAGAATGTTGCTATTATCTTTATCACTTCTGCCTTTGTAAGCATGCTTACGAGCTTAACTTCATCTCTAACTCAAGAACAGAGCAATCCAGCAATGTGGCTATGATTTTTATAGTTAACAGCTATTTTGTTTTGTGTGATTGTTATGATGTTTTGGTAATATGAACATCATAACAGTGGTCCTTAAAAATGTCCTTGCTTTGTTTCTTTCTGTGAGCAGACCTATTTAACAAATTCAATTTGTGGGTGGTTGACGGATGATCTGATGTGGTCTGCTCCTTCTTTCTTATCAAACAGCTGTTGTCCTTATCTCTCCTCCTTTTTATGTGTTTGTTACTCTCTTGTTACACCTCTAATCTTCCGTACTTATATGACCTAATTGTGTTGCAAGTGTGATACAACTTTTGCTAAGACTATAAAAAGTTCACTTTCAATGTTCTGTAATCTATCTCAAATACCAAACGCTGTATGTTTTTGTTCACAGGCTGTCATTTGGCACTGTTGTGGGCACCATGAACAAACTGGCTAACGCCATGGAGAATGGCGAGTACGACTTTGATGGAACGCACGACAAAAAGGTTGGATATTGTTCATCTCTTTCTTCTTTTTCTGCGTACCCTTGTTAGAGCTCAAGGGTTAACTGACTGTAAGATTTTCATCTCACTGTGCAGCTGATTTTTATGTACATGGCTGTTTTATCTTCATAGAATGTAGAATCATCCCTTGTCTGAGGGGGCAGTCACGTGCTGTTTTCAAAAGTACTCTTAATATTTAAACTGACGAGAGTGGCTTCACTTTTTGGTAAGAATTGATTTTTAAATTTGGCTATAATGCAGTCCAAAGGGCCAACCCTTTTCAATTTTATAACCGCCAAGGCATCTTTGACATGTGGAAATCCCACATAGGACTTCTGAAATTTTCTTTTCACTCAAAAGACTAGGTGCTTCCTAGCTTTCTATCTACCCTAGGGTCATGAAGTATAGAAGCAATGAGAAAAAAATAGATGCTGATGGGGATCGAACTCTAGACCTCTGGTCTAACGGGTGAACAACATACCCATTGAGCTGCTGAGCCCCCTATCTCATTCCTAAAGCTGGTTTACAGTTCATACAGAACTTAATTTTTTGCTACGTTTGCTTCTGCTTTCTATAACATGATATTTTCCTGTTGTTTGAACCATAACTTTTACCTCACCAAAGTTACTACGAGTGCCTTGCACATTGAAAGCATTTTCAACTGGGTTTGACTTTTTTTTTATATAGGGGACCTTCAAGGTCAATGGGGGCTGAAACTTTTGATGTTACACCAACATGCCCATTGCGCAAAGACAGTAGCCTAAAACTGGGATGTCTACATTTGTACATATGGATACCTTTCTGATACGTAGGTATACCCAAAAAGTGGCATTCATCAGTAGTGTAAGCCAATTAATCCCAAATTATGATACCATGAAGTTATTAAGTATTTGAAAAAAAGGCTTTCTTTGTGAGCCTTCAAATTCATTACTTCTGTGGTCTCTGCTGCTCTTTGGAGGTAAGAATGACTCTTGTCTGAGGGTACTGATTGGGTTCATTACTGTTACAATTTTTCGGAGACTGTCTCTTTCACTTTGCAATTGTAGCAGGTATACATGCTGTGTGAACCTGATCTCAATACTAATGCTGAAAATTATTCAAAACGAGGGATAACTGGGTGGTTGGAGAGGGCCTCTGGTAGGTTCTTCCTCATTTCTTTCCTTCTGGTGTTTCTGTCTATCTGTCCTGCCTTTTCCAGCATTAAGTTACCATTACTGTGCCAATGTATTTTCTTTTATTCAAACGAATGGGGGGGGATAAAAAGAAAAATCAGTGTCATGTTTGTTGTTATCGATCCAGCAGTGTCATGTTTAAGTATGTTATTCTGATAATGTTTGTGAAGTGAAGAAAATGTGTATGATATTGCTGTGTGGTTGGTTAGTGTCAGTCATGGTGTGGTCTGTACCTACTGTACCATGTTTGTGTTACTGTTGTCCTTATCATTTTCTGGAAAGAATGTGGCTGTTTCTGACCTGATTTGCTTTAAATTTACTTGTTTACTGGGCAATGGGTGATTGGTGTGTGCTCTGGTGTGGTTTGCTCCTTCTTTTCTATCAAATATACATAGTCTTTATCTATCTTTTTTTTTCGTATATGTTATTCTATTCTCTAATAATAATTCTAATCTTCGGCACTTATATGACCTAATTGTGTTGCTAGTGCCTTAAAACTCTTACTAAAACTTGAATATAAAACTTAAGGGTATTGGGCACCAACAACTCATGAAATTGTTTTGTGGTCAGAAACAAGCACCAGTGAAGCAGAGGGCGGCGGCTGTGAAGGCTCAGTCTGCTGACATTGAAGTGGTCAAGTCCAAGGTGGACCTCAAGGAGGAGGAGGTGAAGGAATTGAAGAAACAACTGAAACTGAAGGTAAGATCTTGTCTCTACTGCTAGTTTCTTTCCACAAATCATTGTTACTAAGCACTCTTTGTTAGTGCTGGGCGGTTCCGGCGAAATTGAGTTCTGGTACTTTGCCGGCACTGGGTGTCGAGTACTGCCAGTACCAGTACTGAGAATAGATGTCAGAAGCTCTGCACGTCTAGTGTTTTGACTGCTGCATTTTTTTCATCAGTCTCCCACCCCCAGCCTATCAGATTACATGATAATTTTCTTAAATTTTCAAAGGGGGGACAAGGGCGCCAAAAGCTGACAAACACGATGTATGTTAGACAAGCCAGGACACAGAATCCCTTTGAAATTTTCTGGTGCACGGGATTAAACTTTAGGAGCAATTTTTTTTAAAAATAAACATCGCAGCTAATATCTGGTTCCGTTTTCGGAATCAGCCTATTAAAATAAGCAAAGTTGTTTTCGGGCACCTGATTTGATGCAATATCTAAGTTTTAACAAACATAATTTTATTTTTAACTGGTTATTAATTTTGATCTTGGTGTCATGTATCAAGCAAGATCACTTTGTGCTTTGTGCTGTACGTCTTACGTCACAGCTTCTGCACACTGCACTGTAACTGCAGCTTTAGTTCCAAGGGCACCACTTGGTGTCGGCACCCTCCCAGTACCGGTACTGGGGGCCTAGTGCCCTTACTGACACCGGTAACAGTAGTACCAGGAGTTCCGATACTTGATCCAGTTCCCGCCCAGCTCAATTATATGTTGTACAGTCAAACACATCCAAGATGGCCATCCGTCATCGAAGGGAAAATGGTCTTCTGAAATCGACTGTCCTCTTGGACAGTGTCATCATAATAGGAAAAAGACTCCTGTGGGAAGTGATCATTTGTACTGGTGATTGATTGTCATAGACAGCGGGTCGTCAGATCAAGTTCGACTATATGTGTGTAATCTGTTATAGATGATTATTACTACTTTTATTTCGATGTATGTCTCCTATAGTTGTTTAAGGCACGTTCTGTAACTTAAATTTAGCAAGAACTCGTTGTGTGCTATTAGTTATAGCATCTGCCTCAGTAGGGCATGACCACTGTAATTGGGGGCTAGGGGACCTCAAAAGTTCAGTGGGGTGCGTAATACGCTCATTGAACATCAGTGTACCAATTTGTCGTCTAATGCTCTTTACTTATTGGCCGTATGCATTGTCTTATACAGCAAGATGAGATGAGTGAGCAGCAGATCCGTGTCGGGCTGGTGGAGAAGAAGCTTGAGAACAAGAACCGAGAGTCTGAGGATGAGGTTGCCAAAATACAACGCAAGCTTGATGACAGCGTTCTCCAGCTTAAAAAGAAAGAGAAGTAAGTGAAAGGCTTCGCGGCAGAGCCAGCAAAATGAAAAATTCTAAATGTAAAAAAATGTATTAAATAGTACTCCTTCAGTCAGTGCAGTTGTAACATGATTTAAATTTCTGACCTGACAGAGGTGGGTGGAGACAATTGGTGACAGAAAATGAATTCTCAGGGTGCTGCTTGAAGCAAGGGGGAGGACAAGTCACATACGTTTTTCTATTTTAGCCAATACATATTTTCCCATGGAGCCGTTGCCACGTAGATTGTAAATTGAAAGAGCATCAAGAAGGTATGTTCATGTAGAAGCTTCTGGATTTTTTTCAGGACTGCAGCCACTTGGCTTTCAGAAAGTCAGTACACTATAAATTGTGATAGGATTGATTAAATTAAGTTTATTTTGAAGTCTTCTAGGTTTCAGGATGTAAAAAGTGCTATTTTTGCCTTTTGTAACATTTTTGTTTTATGTTGTCTCTCAAGAACTGATACTTATATCACATTGTATTTAGTGTGTTTCCTCATGCTGGAAAATTCAAAACTGAAAAGGATACATTTATCAGGTGTCTTGAAAACCCTTTCGTTATGGTTAGTATGTTAGCTCATCCAAAACTGTGAACTGTATGATCGTTGCTTGTAAATTCCAAAACTGGCCGGGAAAAACCCTATCAAAGTTTGGAAAACATTTTAGTAAAGGGCATATGGTCGCTTTTAAGCACAAGGGGGCTATCCCGAAAAATCCTGTTTTGAGAAAATCGAAGGTAAAGTTTTTGCCCCTTGCTCAGTTTCTTTAAAAGACAAGGAGAGTTTTCTGTATAATCAAACAAATATACGCACCAATGAAACCAAACTTCTCCTATAGGTAGCGCAATATCCACTTTTGGTGTAGGTCAAGATTTTTAGAAACCCCCAAAATCTGGGTTAGCCCGTTTGTCCTTAAAAGCAACCATATATTTAGATTAGTAGACTGTATGATCATGGCTCGAACATTTAGAGAGATGTTAGATTATTTTGGTGCCACTCTCTGATCTGAAATTCAAGATGATGAAGTTTCTATGGCAACCACAAGACTGATTATTTTGTAATTTAGTGAATGTTCCTTTATCTTTCAGTAGGTACGAGAAACTAAAAGTTGCTGTATGCCAAATGTATCTGTTCCATATAAAATACAGTAGTCTCCGCCTAAATGCACAGTGCTCGGGAGGGCTCCTTAGCGTGTGTTTATACGGAGCGTGCGTTTACATGAACCTTTGCAAGGGGAGGAAGTGACGCAGTCATCTCAATTCCTTATTACTGTAGTGATCTCCCTTGGAGGAGGGGTCATTTTGGCAGATAATGTGACGACACGTGACTGTTTGGAAGGGGGGGGGGGGGGGGGAGAAAGACAAACTCAATATAATGAATATGCACTATAAACGTCGGGAACAGATAGATCTAGCCTAAGAGGAAACTGTTGAAGATAGTCATAGTCATAGAGACGACGGACCAGCCACGTGACTTTCCAAGCGATCACCCCCGACCGTAAATTTATGCAGAATCATCCTCGAGAAACATTTCCTCTTGTGATTCGTTGAACAAGTACGTTATAAGTTCTTCGAGTGCAGCTTATTAGGCCTACTTGGCTAATCTTTAATCCTGTAGAGGCCTGTCTAGTGTTTTACGGCAATCATGTGCGTTGCGCATCAGGCCTAGATTCTAGATCTAGATCTAACTAAACATTACACGCAGTCACTCAAACTCAAACACCAGTCAAAAACCTTCTCTCAAAGATTCATTTCCAGTAACCAATCAAAAAACATTTCAGTCCCCCCAATCCCATCTCCCCCCTCAACATTTAACCGACCGGCCCTAGACCGAGACCTAGGCCTATGTGTCAGTGGAAAGAAGGGTGTGTGTAAACGCTGTCCATCACTCTCTCCGCACGGCGTGAGGGGCACTCTCACCAAATATCCGGTTTTCTAGTAAATTCTAGGCCTGACTTATGCAGGCTGTGCAGGTTGTAGTGAAAATTTACCCTTGCCAAGCTTAACTTGTCGGCGTGTTTCGCGGATCGGAGCGTGCGTTTAGAGGGAGTGACCGTGTGTTTGTACGTCTAAATTATATAGTAAAAAAAACCGTCAGATGACGAAAGCGTGCGTTTGAGCGGAGCGTGCTTTTGTATGGCGTGCGTTTAGGCGGAGACTACTGTACCTTAATCTCCTTAGAATTTTGGTACTATTCTTTAACCTCTCAATCAATTTTTAAGAAAATGGTAGCTGTTTAAAATTTGATCAAATTTATTAACACATTACACCCAAAGGGCCTGGACGGGAAGTCCATTGTTAGATCCTAAGTAAGGGGAAGGAACCCACCTCCTGTGAATACAAGCCTTTAAAAAAACACTTTTTAAAAATACTAAACAAATTCCCAAAATCCTGAAAAAATAAAAGTTAAAACGAATAATGGATGTAGTTTCAGAAAAATATAACTTTATGTATATGCAAACTGTTGGAAATGTTCTAACTTTAGTTCAATCGGGGTGTCTGACCCGTCACTCTCACTCTCAGCCTCGCGGTCGGGCCCTAGATCTAAATTCTAGATTTTCTACGTCTCATCAATCTGAATCGCCCCAAACTCTTGCTACATCGTTTTCATCATCTGCTTATTTTTGCTCAATTCCATCATTTCCTTTTTCGAACTCAATTGTGTTGCTTTCAACAAGTCGAAACACCTACGAAGTGTCGGTAACGCAATCGCACTTCTATCGGCTCTAGTACTAAAACTACTGGCCTGAAAAATTTCGTTTCGGTATCAAACGAAAGAAGAAACTTTTTGCAATAACTATGCAAATCAAAATCTCAGCCCCAGAGTCTCTTCAAGGCGAGACTTCGTTTCCAAAGACGCTAAGTCTGCACAGGCGAGTCAGGGTGGAGCACGTAAGGGAATTCCCGGGCGGTCGCGGGCGAGTTAGGGTGTAATGTGTTAAAGTCGCTCACTAGCTGCAACCCCATGTTTGACAGATAATAAAAGAGTACTAAGTGCACTAAACATCTCCACATTAACACAGTACAATCACTATAACATAAATATGGAGCCTAATTTTTTCCAAGAATGTAATATCATTACAAATCAGTATTTTATCGCCTCAAACATGATGATCTGTCATTATCCGACAAAAACACAGAGCACTGTCCCAGCCAGCGCCCCACCGACCCCCACGGCGAGCGAGTCAGCTCTGTACTGAGTGCTTCCCGCATGGGGGGTCACATGCTTTCCGAGTTTCGCGGAAGGATTGATGCAAAATAATTCCAAGCCGATTACTTTGTTCTAATTGAATCTAATCGAGAAGTTGACTTTTCGTCTACCAGAGAACGTTTTGCTGTGCGTACGATAGAAAAAGAACTGATCTTTCTATTGGTACCTTTTTTGAGCTGGATATTTCGTGTAAAACATGATCTTTGAAAACTTTGACGGTATTTTTTAAGGCTTTCTATTTAAACATCAACGGCCAAAAATATACCACGGGAAAGCCCTCCAAAGCTCTACAGTTCTCAGCCAATGAAAGATGGTATTTAATCGTCAATCTTTCTGTGAAGCATTTGAATGTACGCATGTCAATTTTTTTAACCGGCCGACCACGCGTTCCGACCTCGGGGGGCTTCGTTTTCCTCGGCGATTTTCCAGCTCCTAATAATCGGACATATAGACAACTTACACCATTGAAACAAGAAAAAGCTGAACTTTTACAAGGTGTACAGCATTTGGTGTTTTATAGCGAAAGAGCAAATAAATAGCGATCTGAATTACCCCGATTTCATCGATACCACACACTCAGAAGGCCGCGAGTGCCCGTGAGGCTGTGTTTACGCTACCTACTTTAAGTCCAATGCCGATAGCTTTTTGGAATGAAAGCTGTTCATAAATTAAGAAATGAACTTTTGATGCTGATGTCAAATTGGAGTCTTTTGGTGATGATAAAGAGTAGTAAGTTTAGTGTGCATTCTAAGCTGCTTTTTTATATGATAAAATTAATTGAAAAGATCATGCCCCTTAAATAATTTAATTTTGACATCTAACTAAATTTTATTTTGATGTTTACAGGGAATTTGAGGAGACTTACGATGCTCTACAGAGCGACATTGACAGCCTGGAGCAGGAGAAGACGGAGCTGAAAGAGAGGCTGCGGGTGTTGTCTAAGAACACTCTCCTGCAGAACATGTCGAGGCAGTCCTCAGGGCAGGGAGGTATGCCATTTGCTTAGTGGAATTTGTCATGTTTTTTGTCTTCGTTCAGATGGTCAAAGAAATACATAAACCCTTTTTTTAAAACCCTATCCTGCTGGTAACCGCTGATACTGTATTTTCCTATACCACTTGTAACCGCTGGTCAACTTTATTGTTTAATTGCCAGTACTAGAAACAGGGGATGTAACTCCAGATGGCTCTGTTGCGAGCAGAAAGTATCAATAATGTCATAAGAGCAGTTCTACACCAAAAGTTTGGAATTTTTCTAGTTCTTTTTAAAGAATGAGTGACTTGGTGGGTGCTCTGGTGTGGTTTGCTCCTTTTTTCCTGTCGAACATATATTGTCCTTGTCTCTCCTCCTTGTTTGTGTTTACTACTGTCTTGTAACACTTTTAATCTTCGTCACTTATATGACCGTAATGTTTTTCAAGTATTGTAAAACTTGTCTAAAACTTAAAACTAAGATTCTAGTCTATCAACCTATCATGTTGAATTTATTATTTCTAATGAAAATTTTAAAGCAATGCCTGAAATTATATTTTCCATTTTCATAATCAGTAATGTCGTTTATTTATAAGTTTTGATGTTAATTTATTAACAGATTTTGGCTATGACTAAACCATGATTTTCGGCACGGTTTAGTTACAAGTTCTGATCAGTTTTTGACAAGTTGTCATGTCAATGTCAAAGGAAATTTTTCTTTTTCATCAATTTTTCCTATGTCAAAGCCCAGCATGCTCCTGCTTAAGTTCCAATTTGTACGTGTATTGTGTGTGTGTGTCTGTTCTCCAGCGGCTCTGAGTGGTAGCACAAGTCCCATGAATGGGTCCATGGTGCAGGAGTCACCTCTCTTGGCTCAGCAGGTAATGCAATTGAATATAGTAGTATATTTTTGTTTTTTCTTACAGAAGTGAATTTTCCCACAAAGGTTGTTGGGTCAGTAGTCGTACTAGTGGTAGTAGCAGGCACAACAGACGATGGCGTTTATACTGTTCTAGTATACATTGTATGTCCTGTGATAATTTTATTTGAGGCTGATTAGACCTGCGCTTGTCAGAAAATGCAGGTTGACATGAATGTGAGGAAATGATCAATTTTCTATAGTTCAATAGTTGATGGATGAATATCAACATGACAGCATGCGAAACGAAAGTCGTCTAAGAGAGCAGCTGAGGCTGAGGGACAAAATGGAAATACTTCTATATTAAAGTACCCAAATGAATGGTATTTCTTTCTCTCCTTCCACCCCCCCCCCCCCCCCCCCCCCCCCCCATCCCCCATCCTTTGTTTTGGTGAGCTTCTGGAGGTGTTCTACTGTCTGTCTAGACAAGAAGAGCCTGTATAGTGTCTTATGGTCTGTTTCTTCCTGTAAGATCAGAAAGGATGTTTTGCTATTACTATAATTTTTCCCTGTTACTTGGTTTAGTTTCCAGGCAGTTTTGTGTTATGTCTGTGGTGACCGGAGTGTGGTCAGAGGAGAGAGAAAAAGCTGTTCTCACTGAAATTGAGCAAAGGAGTATTTGATGGGGAATGATTTGTCGTTAATGTACTCAATAACTGGGGTCGTGCAGAGAGGTATAAGACTAGGAGTGGACCATCAGTGTGGTTGAAGAGCTAAGAAATTGGACTCTGCAGTCACAGGAGGGTCTGTGATTTGATCACTGCTCTTGGATTTACATCAATGGCTCCTTGTCTTAATGTGGAAAGACAAGTGGGTTGGGTTTTTTTCAAAAGTTAAGTGTAAGAAAATTTTAGACAGTTTTCTATTTGAGTTGATTCATAGGTTTTGAATGGTGAAATATATTTACTCTTTTGGGCTTTAGTGAGCATGTTGACACAGTAAAAGTCATGTAGTTTTTGGTAGTCCAGTAAACAAGAGACAAGGCTCAGAGGGAATATAAACTATGTGCTTCTTACACACTGCGATATACTATGTCCCCTGTGCACTGAAAAGGCCTGGAGAGTTTTGTTTCGTACTTTTACGAGAAAGAAAGTGAAAAGAGTAGAAAGAAAAGGAGAATGATGCTATCAACATTGCCTTCCAGCGACAGGCTGTACATGTAGCACTGAGAACCCAGACATTTTGTCACAGCTGTTTTGTTCTCCCCAGGTGGCCTCCCTGTGTGATGCGCTGCAGTACAATAAGCAAGAGGTGATTCACTTGAAGGCTGAAAGAATGAAGGTAAGTGTGTCAGTCTTGTGACAGTCATACCTCAGTGATTTTCGTTACTGTCACAATAAACCAGTCTATTAGTTTAAGTACTGAAATATAATCCTACAGTTGAAGACAGTCTACGAAAAGTGTTGTATTTTCTCCATTCTTATCCAAATGAAAGAACAGAGTCTGGTTTTATAGAAGAAGACCTGTGGCAAGTGGCCCCGTGGGGTGGCCATGCGTCGTCATGCATCATCACTCATTTTTGCATTATCAAATTGCTAAAACTGAGATTTACTATTAGCTTTACTCACTGGTCTCACCAGCATTCAAGAAATTTTCATTTACTTTTCTTCTCTGCAGAGACAAGTGGCGTCCCTTAGGCCTCTGGCCATCCCCAAGAAGCCAACGGGACTCTCCAGTAGCACCGGAGCTGTGTCGATAGGGGATGTCCCAGAGACCGCCTCGGGCAAGGCCGACCTCAACAAGCTGATCAAGAAGACCAAAGATTTACTTCAGGTCAGAGAGAATGCGTATAGAATTTGTCAGTGCCTCCGCATTAGCAGGCATGTGCTGTCTGTGTGTTGGCTTGATATTGTGCTGGAAGCGCAACTCTACAGACGTCTAGTATAATGTTCCTGCAAAAAGGCAATTAATATGCGCCTGCAATCCAGCAGAAATGGAAATGTAGCCTTTACGGGGCAATAATGAATACATATTGTGGTTAACCACTTGATACATGACATGGGAGGTTCTAGGGATCTAGGTTTGAGCCCAGCTGTGAGATTTTTTTAAGAGTATGTTCACGGTTCTGTAGCATTTGCTATGTTCTTCCGGAGAAGAAAGTTATGGTGATTGCACTGCTTCTTTTTACCCAAAATGCAGTCTAGCATACACAAAGCAAAATCAATGGATGCGGAAGTCTTATCGTTTTTGCGAATTTCACTATGTATGTGTTTAAATTACCAAAAATATACTGCATAATGTAAGAAAAAAATGCAGGACCTAAAAATCTGTTGGCTATGTACATGCTAGACTGTATGCTAAAAAGGGGCATTTATCAATAACCACTCCTTGACTTCCACCCCCCCCCCCCCCCCCCACACACACACACACACAGAGGCCAAAAGATGAATTAAAAGATAAAGCTGTAGCTTGCTTTGACCTTTTTTTTTTTTTACGTTAAAAAAAGTCCATTGTTTGAGAATTTTTTTTACAGGCATTGTCTTTCCACAGGAAGCCAACAACTTGAGTGCATGCCCAAGGGTAGTGGACATCACTTCAAGAAAACCAGGTAAAAAAAAATGAGATTTGCTTATTCCCATGATGGTTATCCTCTCTTCTGAAGGTCTTTCTTCCCAGCTCTGTGCCTGTTATGTGTTGTCACTTATGCCTCCCTTTTTTTTTTTTTTTCAATTATTGGCTGATCATTTCAATGGGGATTTTTATTCTCATGTTGCTAAGTTCACAATTTTATGCTTATACTGATTTTTTTGTGTGTATATTCCTGAAATTTGTAACAGAGCATGACAAGTTGTTACACTAAACCCCACAGGGCAGTTCCACTGACTGAAGCGTCTTTAGGCCATTCCCAAAGGGTGGACATTAGCTTGTTCTTATGCACAGTAGAATTGTAAATGGGCTGATTCAACAATGTCATGCTCATAACTGTGCCTGAAGAACTGCAACAGGGAACTGCTGCTTTTTCTATCCTAATCCTTACTATTGTCATTTTCCTCTACTTCTTATGTATGTATGTCACACTCTTGTGACCAGCTATTTCCCAGGTGCCTTGGTAGTCGAAGCAAACTTTGTGCTGTTGAAGCTAGAGAGGTGAGCAGAGTAAGCCTGATTCCCTGTAAAGACCTCTCCTTTGACATCCACCCCTTGGCGCTCATATGACCTTATGCAGTTGCGAGTGCCGTAAAACCTCTACTAAAACTAAAAACTGATACACTAACACACTGTACTGTACGTAAAACACTCCTGGGTTTGCATGGAAGAAACAAAAAATAGAGGATAATATCAATCTGTCAGGGGTTGTGTGTTTCAGATTTAAACTGAGGCGTGCACTTCAGTGATGGGTGCTGAGTCGGGACTAAAGGAATTAAAAGATTTGTAGTTACAGCACAGGAACTCCCAGATGATACTGAATAAAAAGAAGGTGGAATTATCAAATCAGATGATGTGACATCTTTTACTGGTGACAAATGTCAATTTATAAAATTTGCTTTCATCATTTTGTTGAGAATAAAATTTTAATGAATTATACCTATGTGTTGTGATTGTTGTTCTAATTCTAACGACATTGATTTCTGCAGCTGCTCCCCCAGTGACAGACAAGGCAGGACCAATGAAGCAGCTGATTGGCAGGACTTCTCAGTTGACATCTTTGGAAAAACAAACTCAAGAGGTGAGGCCACCTTACCTTTCGGTTGTTGTTTTTTTAGCCTTACTTTGGTCTTTTCCACCATATTGTATCTGGATTTATACAGTGATCTGTTCGGTGAATACAATAAAATTGAGAGGATTTACTTATTAGGATGTAATTTCAATGAAAGTAGCTGTCTTTTTCTTATGGAATGTTGTGTTTTTTGTCTTTTCTCTTTTTTGTTCTTGTTGTTTTTCTTGAAAGTGTTTTGTTTTGGGTTTGTTCTTCTTCGTTTCAGGGGACAGGAGTCTTTTTCTACCATAAAAATGTTAATTTTTCAGCTGAAAAAAATTATTTTTTAAAAACTGTGAACCAAATCCTGACCAAAGTAATAGTCAAAGTATTTGTGGTATATATTTTTGTCTTTGTCAGCTGCAAGTTCAGATCACAACTCTGCTAGCTGCCAACAGGACTGGTGGCCAGGTGCGCACGGACTTCTCTACTTTCCCAACCCCACAGTTTGCGCGGGTGAGTGTTCTTTGTCTTCAGCCAACTAGTCACAGCTCTCTATGGTTACCCAACCAGTACACACAGAGCCTCATTCATGCTTCTTTTCATAAAGGCAGGCACACTATAGTGATGATGGAAGAATTATTGGTTATCTGTTTAGCGCACGCGGCATTGTTGTCTCGTCAGTACTTGGAGGATTTTTTTGCTCAATTTGGTGTTAACCTTTTGCCACTCGGAGGCGCCGATGTGCGCCGTCATCGCTAACCCCCGTGGTTGCCGATGTGCGCCGACACGCCCACTCGATTCACCCGTTTGCACTACTTTCGTTTCTACGTTGTCTCGCTTCCTGCGAGGTCGCACGAGATTGCCGATCTTATAGCAAGAATCTAGAGTGGTTACCCTTTACTGTCGTGTTTATTTGGTGAAAATCGATCGAAGCACGCGAGAGCCGCGATTTTTTTTTATTTCGTGCTTTTTATAGACCTAAATCTAACTTCGTGGATGAAATATTGCGTTGCTACAGGCACTGTATACGATGGAGACACTTATAATTGGGATTTAAATGTCGATATCGTCGACCAAGGGGCTAGATCTAGTGCTAGTAGTACAAGTAGTCACTCAGACACTCAGTCGTGAGAGAGAGAGAGCGAGAACTATAGTAGGAGAGCGAACACGGTGTCACAGGTCTAGATCTAGGCTCTAGGGGAGGGGAACAACTATGATAGTGATGTTGATGGTGAGATCGTTGCTGGAGGAGATGATTTAGAAGACTCTGATGAAAAAGATAGGCCTAGCACCCACAGCACTTTAGCTAGATCTAGATCTAGTACTACTTGCTGCACTACGACGTAGAAAAGGGAGGAGCAACACTGGGACTGTGGGCTCTGTCAAAACAAATCCTTTAGAGCATGTTGTGATCAGGATACATGGTAAAAAGGGGTTGTGCCACTACTGTGTAAAGGTGGCGTCGGTGGCCTAGTGGTTAGGCTACGGGACTTGTAATCATGAGGTTGCGGGGTCGGGGGCTCGAGCCGCGGGCCCGACGTTGTGTCCTTGGGAAAGGCACTTTACCCGAATTTTCCTCACTTCGCCCAGGTGGAAATGGGTACCCGGCCATAGACAGCGAAAGATCTTGTTAGTATGTTAGTGTTTTAGCGCCTATGTAATGGCTGCTTGCACTGTATGCTTCCTAGGAAGTTGAGTTCATTTCAGAATGTTCTCAGGTCTGCTGGGGTAATAGTATAGATTGTGAAGCGCATAGAGCTTGCTGTTGAACAGGGATTTGCGCTATACAAATGCTATCTATTATTAAAGGCCAGAAGCTTTACAAAGCCTGGCAGAGGGAGTGAGACAGTGACAGAATGCAATTTGGGCCAGGTTAGGCCTTGCAAAAGGCTGTGCTGGGTAAAACATCATGAACTTCTGCGGGGATAAAAAGCGGGTTGTGTCTTTTGGGGGGGGGGGGTTCACTTCAGAATTTTTTTTTACCTAATACACAATGATTTTTCTTACAGAACCATACCTTTTCTTGTAGTTTATTCATTTATCTGTGCTCTGACACCTAAACTGTAAATTTAGACTCATCCTCTGATTTTTTATGATTTTTTAAAATAATATAGTCATACAGTCTAAGCGGAGTTAGGTCCCTTTTGCCAGAATTTCAGCCTTGTTGGGCAGGGATAGCTCTGAGGGTTAAAATCATACAAGAACCTTAGCTTTTCTATTTTAGTAGCAAGCTATTTGACGGTACCTCTGATTGGTTCTTCTTCTTTTCTCCACCTCTCTTGTCTATGTCTGCATGTTAGGCGTTTTCCCCAGCCATAAATGACTTTTATCCATCTCTTTAACTAGGTACCAGAAACTAAATTTTCAAAGCAGCTGTATGCCAAATTTATCTGTTCCATTTGAAAGGCCTATATCCACTAAGCATTTTGGTACCATTCTTTAACCTCTCAGTCAATTTTTAAGAAAATGGTAGTTGGTTAAAATTTGATAAAATTTGTTAAAGTCAGTCACTGGCTGTAGACCCATGTTTCACAGACAATAAAAGAGTACCAAGTGCACTAAACATCTCCACATGAATAGAGTACAATCACTATAACAAATATATGGAGCCTAATTTTTTTTCAAGACTGTGACTGTGAGATCATTACAAATCAGTATTTTATCACCTCAAACACGATGATCTGTCGTTATTTCGACAAAAACAATGAGCGTTGACCCGGCCGACGCTGCACCGGCCCCCGCGGCGAGCAAGTCTGCTCTATACTGTAGTGTACCCCGCATGCGGGGTCACGTGCTTTCCGAGTCTCGCGGATGGATTGATGAAAAATAATTACAAGCTAATTACTTTATTCTAATAGGAAATAAACTGATCTTTTAATTGATCTATTTTTAAGCCGGTATTTCACATATTTTGTGTAAAAAGTGATCTATAAACATTTTGACAGTATTTTTAAAAGCTTTCTATTTAAACGCCAAAGGCCAAATATTTACCACGGGAAAGCCCGTTTAAAGCTCTGCAGTTCTCCGCCAATGAAAAGACAGTATTTAATCATCCCTTGTTCCGTGAAGCATTTGAATGCACGCGTGTCAATTTTTGAACCGGTCGACCACGCATTCCGACCGCGAGGGGCTTCACTTTCGTCGGCGATTCTCCAGCTCCTAATAATGGGACATATAAACAACTTACACCATTGTAACGAGGAAAAGCTGAACATTTACAAGGTGTATGACATTTGGTGTTTTATAGCGAAAGAGCAAAGAAACAGCGATCGGAATTACCCCTATTTCACCGATACCACGTGGTCGGAAGGCCGCGAGCGCCCGCGAGGCTGTGTTTACGCTACCTACTTTAACTCAAATTGGACTCGGCTTTGGACCAGATCCTCTAGAAATATTTTCTGCCTTTCAGTCCATACCTACAATACATGAAAGCCAGTGAGGGACATTTTCAACATCTACTCTTGGAAAGCCTGCTAGGTTATCATCCGAGAACTGGAAAGATAAGAAAACTGTCATGGCAGAAAAGTGGACTGCCATTTCACCACATCAGTCAAAACAATTGCTCTCATCTGGTGTGACATCCCACGACTTGCAGACAACCACACATAATGGAGGACTATTATTATTACAGTCCGTGCCGGCTTCAAGCACGCCGGCCTTAAGCACGTTTCGGACTCAAACACGCTAAACGGCTCTTACAGAATTTTTGCTATATAAATTACATGCCTATAAGCACGGTAACTTCGGCTTCAAGCACGCTTCATTTACAAGACAGTCAATATTTTCATGATGACCCATCGAAGTTCGAACACAGTTTACACCGCAGCAGTGGAGTGTGTCAAGAGAAACACAAAAAACGCAAGTGATGGACACACACACTCACACGGGCGGAGAGGAAGGCAGAGAGAAGCACACAGCCGTGCACGCGGACATAGGATCTAGCCTAGGCCTAGGGCAAAGCTACACACGACCAAAAAAAAAAAATACAAAGAGAGTCGGGGAGACGAGAAAGGGAGGCTGGCTGCGATTTCACCCTTGACCCTCGCTATCCATTAATCCTGATTGTGTATCACGCGCGAGGTGGGATGAAGGCGGTGGTACATGTATAAGTGGCACAGCGGGCAGTGGTACGCACAGGCCGTGTGTTACAGTAGGCCTAGTGTGCTGTATCGTGACTGGCCGTCTAAATTAAGTTTTCATTTCCCATTTGACCTCAAAACAAAAACAAACAAGCGAACAAAAACTACCATGGCAGCTGTCTAAATAACAGTGAACACTTTTGTGGGACCGCTATAGGCCTACTTACTGTTGTTACACGGGGAATTTTCTACATGAAAATCTCTGGATTATGTCTACTTCGCACTCAAACACGCTTCGGCTTTAAGCACGCTTAAGCTTTCTCCCGATGACCGTGCTTAAAGCCGGCATGGACTGTACTGAATGAGTTGTGCATTTATGTTATCAGTGGATGGATTAAAAAATAAAAATGATAACTTGTAAAAATTATGAGTATAAGTTTATCATTGTGTACATTATATAAAAATGTATTTTGCAGTTCTGATATTGCACTGTACTAATTACATTGTAAACTGGTCGGGGGTTGTTTTTTTGCTTTGATTCTTTTTTTTTTTAATTAAATAAAAAAAATCATCAGTTTGTAAATATTTGGAGAAAATGCAAGGACAGTTAATCAAAGTTTTTGGGGGGAGTTTATTGCTTCCAGAAATGAAATGGTTCTCATTCTCAAATTTTGTTTTCAAGAATTTACAAAGAAAAAGATTTTTGGTGAAAATGAATGTGTGAATGACAAAAGTGTGTGTGTGTGTGTGTGTGTGTGTGGAGGGGGGGGGGGTGTGCTCGCTGACACCATATGGCATTTTTGAACAGCCAAAAGTACTAATTATGTTATTGTTATTGTTCTCCTGTCCAGATGCTCCATGAGAAGACCAGTGATAGTGTCAAGATCGGAAGCATTCGGATACCAGTCCCATCAGGAAAAGGTGACGTTATCCCAATCAGTGTGCAACCAGACCAGCTACGCCGAATTCATGGAAAACTTATCATGTAGTTTTGTAGGATTTATGTTTATATATTTTCATGACTTAATGCTTTTTCCCTGCCAATGTATCTGTAGTGTTTCCTCTTTCTGTATGTGTTTGTGTTAGCATTGACAAAAAGTTGGCTTCCAACCCTTTGAAGAGAATCACATCATCATTAAAGGCCTTATCTAGAATGGATCTAGTTTACTTTAAGTTAAAGTTTCATGATTGAATGAGAAAAAATGTTACTATGAGAAAAATATCCATAAATGAAGCAAATCATTAATAGGAAAATTAATATGCTGTTTATTGGGAAGCCCGAGTATGTGCACATTTTGGTTAAGATTGACAAAAAAGTAGTCTCTGATGGTCCTAGAGGGCATGGTAGTCGATTTAGAGCAAAAATTGATCTGATGTTGTTGTGACAGTGCCTTTGCACTGCCAATTGGATATGCTTTGTCTCAGTGTTTCTCTCTCCTCTCCTGTGTGGATCTCTCTCTCTCTCCCCTAGACAGTAAAGCCCTTTTCATGGTGATATGTTTCTCTTCAAGTCTGCTGACAAACAAAAACTAACTCACCTTATCCCTGCCAAGATTGTGCATTGTGAACAAATTTGTTACGCTTATATCAACAACCCTGGTCCCCCTTTAGTTGGGTTTTTTTTTTTGGTATGATTTCCAGCACAATTTTTGTTGGTTGCAAACTGTGATTGTTGTATTCTTTCGCTAGTGATACGGAGCCAGTCATTGTACTGTCATTTGTCCTTTGTTTATTGTACCTGTCAAATGTAACTAAATGTTCCTCATAATACTCATTTGGGAGTTGTATTGTCACCCAGTGGGTGTTTTGTTGTCACACAGTCAGTGACCAACTTGACAGACGTATGCGAAATTGAAGTTGAAGCCAGATCCATCTGGTTTGTCCAGGATCGGTTCCTTTCAGAGTCAAAATAGTTTTTTTCTGTTGGGGGAGCACTTTGCTTCGACATGACGTATCATGTGTTTAGAGTGGCATTGAAATATTTTTTGTGAAAATATTTCCTTGGCAGAAAGTGAGACCTGATATTTTACAACTTTTAGATGAAAAACAATCGGTTTGTAACACTTTGAGGCTATAGATGTTTTGTCAAACAGAGACTGAGACAGCACATATTTAATTCCACTGTATCTCATTTTCCCTTGGACTACAGTTTCCCTGCATGAACAGTTTTTCACAGGATTGAAAGTGCTTTTTCGATGGCAAGTAGGTTTTACTTTTAGATCAGCTGTGGTACTTGTTTTGTGCCCTACAAAATGTCTACTCTTTGTAGATTTACATGGACACTTCTGTAACAAGTGGGTTCAGCGACAAGTCTACTAAAATTGGGGATTTTTCGTCATGTTCCCAAAGCCAAGTACTTTATACTCCTGTTGCAGACTGTCAGGCGGGGTTTTCTGAAGGGTCTGTTGGTTATTTTTATCAAGACTCATGAGTAGGGAGAAAATCGGCATTACCATGCATGTACTTGAAATTGGATGATGTTTCATGACTTCTTATTCATTTGACCACAGAAGTTTATCAGGTTGTGTAACTGGCCTGTCTGTTTTTATTGTTGTGTTCTATGTTTCTTGTTTCAGGAAGTGATTTTTTATTTTATTTTGGGGGGGGGGGGTGTCAAGATGTAATTTGGGAGAAATGGAGTGAACATTCTCTTCTGATAATTCTACCTGTGTTCTGTATAAGAGTGACCGCCTTCCCTTTGTGTTGTTGTGTGTGAAGTCTTAAAGAGAGAATTTTTTGAGAGCTTGGTATTTGTTCAATTGTCTTGCCATTCTACAGGTACTAGCCCTTTCGTTACAATGAAAGTCTTATTTTGAGAAAATTTGTAGTTTACCGGTACTTATATTTCGCAGATTTAAAAAGTTTCTTATTAGTCTTATGCTGGGAAAGAAATGTTATACAATATGAATTCTCCAAGTGGTAACACTTACCTTTTTTTTCACCTGTTTACTCATTCAAGTTCATGAAAAGTTTGGTTGGGGTAGGAGGAGAAGAGATAAATAAGAGACCTAAATGAGAACATTTAATATGGTTTTTCCAAAGAAATGACGAATGGTCCAGTTTTGAAAGGGTTGGTCATTAGTTGTTCTTATGTTTAATGTGTAGACAAGTTCTTTTTACTAAGGGGTTTAGTGCAATCACTTTTTTAAAATCCTGTTACTACTCTCGTACCCTTTTAAGTTCTGTCTTACAGTCTTTGACTTAGGTGCAAAGTTTAAGGTTTCTTTTCAAGTCATTTTTGTGTCAATCTGGTTTTAGAAGTTGCATTAAAAGAATGTAACAGTTACGAAACAAGCAGAAGACCAAGGTTACTGAATCCTCTGTTGCACATAACCAAATAAGGTTTAACTTAATATTGGAAAGGCTTAGTGCCTCTTTTGTCTATTTGGTTTTGTTGGGAGTTTTTTGTTATTGTTTTGGTTGGGGGGGGGGGGGGGATAACCTTTGAAATATAGAATTGTAGAAAAAATTAATTCATAATTTGACCTATTAACATATTTATGATACTAATAATCTTGAATGTAGGCCTACTTGAAGGTATTTAATGTATGTTGTTTTATCTTATCCTTTCACATTTTTCATGCACTGTAAGTTTATGAAAAAACTATGGTAGTAATGTGCCCCTGAAAATAGACTGTTCATTTTGTCCATCCCAGGTTTAAGCCTAGCTCTACTAGCTTTTGCAATTTCTTTGAAAAGTGTTGAAGACTTATATTTATGATAAGTTGTTTCATGACTTTCAAGAAGAGAGTAGATAGCGTCACAATTGTGTTATATGCTAGCAGGTGCTGGAAGGAATCTATTTATCATTTTCAAATGCTTTTGCATAAAATTTATCTTGTTTAAGAGCTTTGATTTCTTTCTGCTGGTGGTTTGTGAGGAAATCAATAAATACATTGATTTATGTTTGCTTCTCTTCTGGTTGTGTTGTTGTACTAAAAAAAAATATTTGTTTTTTGTGGGTGTTTTACTACGGTGCTGGCAACTGCGTACGGTCACATGAGTGTGGGGGACACATTCATTAGGCATATTCAGTTTGGTAAGAATGAATTTAATTTTGCCCAGGTGGTGGCCAAAGCTTACTTTTAACCGAGAAAGCAAGGAGGAGTTCGATCTTACCCACCCTAAGATCAGGGGTGTGGCTGAAAGTAAAGACACCAATATGAAGGAGCCAAGGAGTAGCAGTAGAAAGAGTCAGGAGCCCAGAGGACTGAGGAGGGGGCATGGGGTGGGGCAGAAAGTGAAGATAAAAGCAGACGACAGAACATGATTTTAGAAAGGAGGAAAGGAGAAAATGTTTATTTTAAAGAAGAACATTTTCTGTTGCGGTCAGTATGCGAAGCAAGGACCTATTGAATGAGAAGCGAACATTATAACCTCCAGACCACGAGAGCCCACTTGTACTCACAGAATACGAAATTGTATTTGCGCTATAGACATCCCCGTAAACACTTGTTCAAAGATTTACAGAGCCCATCAACTAAGAGCTAGCCACTGAGCCAAGGAGCACAATTCAGATTACCAACATTTTGATGGCATTTTCATAAACTGATTTAAGGTCCTGACATTTTCATGAAAATGAGAAATGAGCAAGTTGAACTGGAAAGTAACACCACGGAGTCCATAATATTTTACAAAAATATGCAGTTGAAAATGAGGTAAATTTCTCATTGCACAAAAATGTTTTCGTCTTGAACTGAAAAGATGGCATATGAAAATGCTGATAATGCACAAAAAATATGGATGTCAGTCTTCTTTTAATCTATAACAGTATAACTATAAAAGTGCATACTTTATACTGTATGCGGTTACAGTACGAACATTTAGTGTACCAGATCAAGATTTGTGCTCTCATGATGTGGAAATTAACTTGGAACATTGTGTCACTTACAAATTGTATTATTTTAACATTTGTGATGGACCCAAACAGCCCATGCCATCCTAGCAAAATACGTAAATAATTGTGGGCGGAAGGAAGGTGCCACTGGTAGGTCCTACTTCTTCACTTTACTTTCCCTCTGCTGTTTCTGTCTGTCTGTCTTACGTTTTTCTCAGCACTAAATGACCACTATTGAGTATCGAGTCGATGTGCTTCTCTTTATAATAAAGAGAAAAAACAAAACAAAAACATAGTTGCACAAATACAGCATGATATGTTTGGAAAAATGAGTTTTGATAAACAAAACATCTTTAAAAATCTATTGTTAGAAAGAATTACTCCTAGTTATTAGCATGATGATGGCATCCCAACTTCTGTCCCCGTTGTTTTATGCAAGAAAAATTCTGAAATTATGCAAACTGAGCCCAAAAATGTGAAATTAAGCGATTCTGTTAGTTTTAACAAAGAATGATAAAGGAAAATAATCAGAAATTATGCAAAAAATGATTGAATTATGCAAGGCGCATAAAACCATGGGGACAGTGACTTTAACTTTGCTGAGATTTGTTTGTAGGCCTACCGGAGGCTTGCACCCTTTTCGAAAATGGTTCTTGCAGGTGGTTGGGGATCCCCACTGGTAGGTCCAACTTTTTTTTTACTATCCCTCTACTCACCATCTAACCTTTTCCCCATCTAAAAATGACAATTTTTACGTCAATGTACGCCTCTTTAACTTAACCTTGAACTGTTGAACAGATCTTCACTTATCTAGCCGTAATTCTTGGAATGAAAAGGTTCGGATCTTGATCTTCCCAACGAACTTGGATTGAACTTAAGGAGTTTGCACCCTTGTTTCTTTTTAAATTCATAAAAATCAATGAAAATAACTCAGATTCAACTAACACATAAATGACCAAGCTCGGATTCAACGAAGTCGCTTGCAGAGTGAACTGCCTATTGCAACAAATCAGCAACCTCCTTTCACACCAACACACGTGTTGTTAGCACGCACACTTGTCTTAGTGTGAGCGGAGATCGAACGAGCGTCCAGCACATGTGTGACTGTGCATATGTCTGGGGAGATGGGGTACAAATGGCCCACATATGGAACGTCGCTAGAGATACAAACTCATCAGCTATTTTTTTCCCCGGCTACTAATCAGTATCACAAAGATAAATAAGTCTTGACACAAATCTATTTAATGAATTGCGTGCTGGACTGTGGAATCAAACATTGCCGCATGCAACATAACTTGTTCGGCAAACAATACGTTATAGATAATATTACTTGCTCGGTGCCTGAAATTATCTACACAAAAACCTCATGTTTGTTATCTATACAAACACTCAGATTCAACTAAATCGAAGGTCAGGCCCGTCGACTTCATTGAATCCGAGTTCCACTGTGTCACTGTTGTAATATTTCTATATTTTACTAAGTTTTTCAGAAGTAGCTTGTAAAAGCACTAAGTTAATTCAAACAAAATGGGAATAGAACCTAGGGTTTGCAGAAGGACATGGTAAGATTAAATAAAATACTACAAAAAAAGGAAAAATATTGTTTTAGAGATTTTATTTCTTCTTCATTCAACATCCCAATTTCAACAAAGCACTACAAATCTAAAAATAATCATTTTAGTTTTACTCTTTCCTTCAGCACACTGACTCCTGGCATCTTGTTGATCTTTTTATTGAATTTGGCAGTCAGATTCTCTTCATTGTAATTAGCAGCGTCCTGGGCAGAAAATTCACTCAGCACCTGTTGACAGAAAGTGAAAATATTCAAATAGTGAGGAACTTTAGGTGTTCTCATGAGTAAGATCATACATATGAGTTCCTGATATTTCTGCTGATATCTCTGCTGTCGCAGCCAACCCATTTACTCATTTAAACAGAGGACCCTCCAGTAAATTCAACTCTGAACACTGATTTCTGGTGAAAATATTCTTTTTTTGTTTTGTCACCTAACTCCGTTAAAAAGAAGCTCAGAATTTAGAAACTGAGAAGAAAATTTTCAAAGATTAAATTGATGTATTTAAGGTGCCATCTTGACATCAATTAAACTTTAGTCAGAGTATTTTCAAAACTGACAAAACTACGATACAGCAGACTGTCTTTGATAAGAGTCTATCTGTCTAAGATATTGAGTGCTGTGCCATAAAAAATAGAGACAAGCAAGCAAAAGAAATGATAAACAAATGTGGCTGGCTCTGAAAGGAGAGCAAAATACATTCTCAAAAAAAAAGATAAAAGAAAATAAGGAAAATACGGTTCATAGCATATATCACAATTACTGTACTTCTTATACAGCAGAACAGCAAAACAAATTCTCACTTAAACGCACACATTACAGGTTGCCACATCACGATATGCTGATTTTAATGCCCGTATGCCTAGCCACTGGTACAGCAGTGAGCGTTTACTAAACAAGACATTGTTGATTATTTTAAAGATCTTTCTGAATTAGATACTGGTAATGACAAGGACTAGTGTGAAGCGCATAGAGCCTGCTGTTGAGCGGGGATATGCGCTATACAAATGTATCTATTATTATTATTATTATTATTATTACCCTGAGTGGGATATGGAATGTGATTCTCGCGATCATATAAATGTTAGTAATATCTCTCAGGAGCTCAGGCTGAAGGGCACAGTAGTGTCAGAAGGTCAGGGCTCAAAGGGCTAGTGGTCTTTACAAATCATTTCATAAAACTCAACCAAAGGACATCTAATATTAGAAAAGAGAGTAAAAGTGAAATAACAAATGGCCAAACTTTACAAATTGGCATTGACTACTCAACATGCTCCTTTATTCGTATGTAAAAACTGAAACTTAATGTATGTCTATTTATCCTTTTGTTAGCACCAGTCAGTCAGCAGCAGGCAACAGGTGGGTTTAAATTGAATTAATAATGGTTGAACAAAAATTTGCAAGGTCTTAAAAAGTACTTTTCTAATGCCTAAAAATTAAATCATGTACAATCTCTTTCAATGCATGCATGCATGCATGAATGCATACCTACCTACCTACCTACCTACCTACCTACCCTCCCTCCCTACCTACCTACCTACCTACTCACCCACCCACCCACCTACCTACATACATACATCAGACATACATACATACATACAACCATACATCACATCACCTCAATCACACACATTTATAAAACGAGTTCTCTCCCATGTCATTTAGACTTGAGTGCAAGTCCACTAAATAAAAGCCCCATGGGCATTCACCAGCCTATAAGTTTTGCGCTTATAACTGGCGACGCCAGATATTTTGCCAGAGGTTGGAGGGGAGGACAAGATGGCGAGGTTTCTTTAAAGTTTCTCCAGGCAACTTATAAATTTAATTCCATTTTTTTTTATATATTGACCAAGGCCTCAAAATAATAGCATTTTCATAATCAGCGTATTAAATTTAGTCGGATTCACACGGGGAGAGAAATTTGATGCTGAATTGCAAAGTTATGGGTTTTTTTTATTGTACTCTTCTACATTACACATTGTATTGAGTTCGTTGGTGACACCCTACATCCCTTTAGATTCATCCATTATATTGCCTGAAATCTACAAGACAAGGGTGGGGAGATGGGATGGGCAGAGATGGAGCAAATCAGCGAAAAGCATTAGATCGAGACCTAGACCTAGCTCGTAGAGATTTGTGTGTTAAGATTGTCAAGCTATCACCTAGTGGATGTGCCGTGCACCGTGTGTAGCCTTGTGTGTACTGTGTACTTCTAATGGCCAGTTCACTGGTGGTAAAACAGGGTAAATTTACAGTAGTTTAATAAGGACCATACAACTGAGACAGTTGGCGGATGGCAGTGTAAAGGCACAAAATACTATGTTCATATGAGAGATTTTTTCGTATACTGGCAACACGTGGCGGTACAACGGAGTTGGGGGGGGGGGGGTGCGTACAACGAGGTTTGACTGTACATATTGCTAGTACTAGATAAAAGAAAGATGAAAATATTGAAAAACAAAATAGCTGCAGCCTTTATAAGTTTCTAAAAGTTTCAGTCACAAAGTGCCACTTGGATCAAGTTCTTCACCTCAATTGAATTAAAGTCCTAAAAGACAGATGGTTGACACCATAGATCATCCATTTAAATAACTTTATGTTCTTGTGTGAAAGCTGTCCACTAACCATTCTACTTGTAGAAACCGCTTTTGAGTAAACTTTTTGGCGTAACTAAATTTTGGGTAGACGCTCCCGCTGCCTGAAGGCATAATTTTAGCTAAAAACGTGAGTTTATGAAGACACTAGGGTCAAGAACAATCAAAAAGAAACTGCAATCATCCATTTTGATATTAGAAATGCCAGTGGAACCAACAACAAGCATTCTCTCAAAAGTTCATTATTTCATAGTCAATGTAAATATAGAACATTAACTTGATACATATTTTTTTAAATACATGTAAACTGTGCAAACAAAAAGACAAGACACACCTTTCTGCGCAACTTTTTCAATGGCATTTCTCCCTTCTTTTCGAGAATAGCAGTGATTGTTGCTCCCCATCTGAACTTCTTTTTCTTTCCTGAAGATGTATCAATTGACTGGTCATTGTCAGCTGCATCTTCCTGCAAATCACAGCTGCCATTTTCTGCTTGCTCTGGTGATATATTATTACAAACTTTGTTTTTAACTAAATCTCATATTTCCACTCATGAACATACTGAAATGGTAAGATGAGAAGTAAAAAAGAAAAGATTACATTTATTCACCTGTCCGGAAATCTTGTTTACATAGGAGCATCACCTAACATACATTCTAAGAATACAATAATCCAGAATACAAAGTTGTTGTTTTTTTAATTTTCAATGATCAATTCACTTGCCACAATTGACCCAAAGAGAGTGAGAGGACGAGCATGTTCAGGTTTAAGAAACATTCATAAACAGTTGTAGATGACCAGAACTAACTTCTTGCCATGAGACCAGTAGTTTGTTGTCATTGTCATGTACTAACACCCTTACTGTCTACTTAATGGCAAGGCCTTCTCTTGAGCACTTCCACAAGGACACATATCAGAGACCACATACCTAAAAGCTGTGTCACTAGCATTGCTTGATGACCATTGTGAACCTGAATTCCCTCACAACTGGGGCACCGGACAGTGTCCCCCAGCATAAATACTGTTTATAACATCCCACCATATTCTACTGCACCTTTCAAAGCATCATTACCTTGAGAACTGTCATGTTTCTTTTTTTTCTTCTTTTTCTCAATTGGGCTCAGCTCACTGCCGGGATCCTCCTCTGCTGGCTCTTCATTCCTCTTCCTTTTCTTCCCAGACACAGGCTCCTCAGACACGTTACTCTGATCTTCCAGAACTTCTTCATGTTTTCGTTTTTTCTTTTTCTTAACTTTTTCAACATCTCCATTGCTTTCTGGAACTTCTTTATCCTTCTTCTCCTTTTTATTTTTCTTCTGACGTTCTTCCTTTTTCTCTCTTTTATTCAGTTTCGCTGTTTCCTCATTTTCATTTTCCACCTCCATGTGGCCATCACTGGTTTTGGAAGGGTCAACATTGCTTTTGGTCTCGCCATTAGTTTGAGCAGACTGAGCGGATGGTACATTATGTTTGCTTTCTGCAGCCTGTAATGACAAATAAACATCAAAGCAGTTTAATTTTCTTTCAGCAGATGAAAAACAGTTTTAGTGTAAGTTAATGAAATGAAAATATTTACTTTTAAAAAAGAGAGCTGTCCCAGAAATAACAGGAAAATGACTATATCAAAATTCAAATAACTCCGATATTTTTCAATTCTGAAAAAAGATTTTAGTAGTTCAGGGAATACTCCATTTGGGCCCACCATTAAAATGAACAAAATGAATGCAACTATTTAATACACACCACTACATAAAATTCGTCAAAAGAAGACAACAGAAATGTTATTCAGTTTCTACGTGAAAAAGGAAATTGCCACAGAAACTGAGACAGAACTTGAAAGTATTTATGGTGAGGTCTAACATTGGTGCAATTTATCTAAAGAGGGGCATACAAATCTGCACGATGGGAAAATTAGAGGGTTGTCATCTGTTTGCCAACACAGAAAAAATGCTGAAATCATTAGGAAACTCATTCGTGATGACAGGAGGCTCAAAATTCATGACATTGCTGAGATCCTAGATCTTTCTAGGTCAATAGTCACACTTTTTAAAAATGAAATAAGATGCAGAAAAGTGTCAGCTCATTTGGTTCAAACACAGTTGGCAGTGAGATTGAGATGACCACAAGGCACAGAACATCGATGTTTGCACGACATCATGTGATTTATGGCCTCAAGACCAATAGGAGAGAGAAGTTAAAACCTGCCTAAAGATGAAAGAGTAATGATCAGCAGAAAAAGCTTGAAGGTAACATCAAAGAGGAAGAAGACAATGTAACACAGAGTAGAACATTGATTCTTTCGTTGAACTCATTACAACAGCCATTTTCTGACATGGATAGGCCTAGCCAAGTTAAACAAAAGCACTTTCATCAAAGGACAAATCAAAGAAGACCAATCCAGCATAAACGTTATGGTCTGTTGTGATAGGAAAGTGCCAACATCAGCTATGTTCAATTCCATGGAAATTAAATACAGATGGTATAAGCTAATGAACAAGCTTAGTACAGACACCAAGGAAAACTCATACTTTTACTTGTCTGCAACCTCTCCTCACTCTCCACAGCATCAAGTAAGCCCCTTTTCAGTACCAGTAACTCAGCACTATCATCATCAACGTACTCACTACTGGTATCAATAAACGGTAAGAAAAAAAACTATTTTCTTATCTTTCCAAGAGAACTGAGAGACAAATTTTACCACTAAATAGTATGCTGAAAGAACTTTCTAACCCTTTGACTTTGTAAAACTCACATTGTTTGCTGCTGTCATCAGGAGGTCCCACACTTGTGAAATTAGGGCAGGGCTAAGCACTCGAAGACTGTTCTTTAAGAAATTCTGAAGAGAATGTCACACATAGTTTGAATGGTATTTTAGTACTAGGCAACAGACATAAAACTTCAGTTAAACAAAGATGTAATAGACAAGAACAGAAAACGTTAATTCAGTCATTTATAGCAACAATATCAAAGCACCCAGCAAACAACAGATTACATGATACGTATTGTTTTTATCAACCAACTGCTAAATAAACTCGCACAAAAAAGTTAAGGAACAACTTGTGTTTCCACCTGTCAAATTTAAACTTCAATATCTCGCTATCCCGTAAAGCTCAGTCAACCAAACTTGACACATGCACTGACGACTTGACACAGTTTGCCTGTACAGCAAATTTACCCGCACGAGCTTCACAACGACGAGGCAGGGCATGCCCAAACACAGCTGAAAAGCATGAAAAATGGGCTAAATTTCTCTGCCTCTGCAACATTGGCATTGGGGCTGGTGGCTAAAACTGAGCATGGCACGTGCTAAACAGATGTCTTGGTTGTTAATATCGCTCACTTGCAACCCTTTATAAGCCAGCGTTTTTCAGCCATGTTTCATTACAACACGATGGTCCAACGACGCTTGCAGCCTGATGTCGACAGAGGACGCGCTCTTGCCTGGCTCCAAGATGGAACCACGTTCCAAGTCGTTGCACATCAACTTGGGGTGTCCCCGTCACTCATATGGAGGCTGCAAGAACGATGGCGAGCGACAGGAAGGGTCCAGGACAGGCCTCGACAAGGGCGGCCCCGTTTGACCAAGGACAGGATCGATCGGTTCATCGCCAGACAGGCCGTGACGTCACGAACCACCACTGCAAACCGCATCAGGGGCCAACTACGGGGGACAGCCAATGTCCACTTGAGCGAGGAGACGGTGAGGAACCGTCTCCGTAGAGCCAGGTTCGCTTCTTGTGTTCCTGCCAGACGCCCAAGGCACACGCCGGCCCACAGAGCAGCTCGCTTGGCGTGGTCTGCTCGACATTTCCATGGACACGACGTCAGGTTGTCTTCTCGGACGAATCCAGATTCAACTTGCTGCACCCAGACAGGCGAGCCCACGTCTGGAAGCGCCGAATAGAGCGGTTCCACCCTGAGTGCATCCAGCAGGTGGCGCCCTACGGTGGAGGGTCCGTTCTGTTGTGAGGAGGCTTCTCGGCTCACCACAGGACCCCCCTGTACCATATACAGGGCAATTTGACCACTGCAAGGTACAGGGACGAAATCCTGCTTCCCGTTGCTGTTCCTCTCCTGCAGCAGATTGGACCCCACGCTGTTCTGCAGGACGACAACGCCACACTACATCGCGCACGCATCGTGAGGGACTTGCAGCAGCGAAGTGTCACCCGCATGGACTGGCCAGCTTGTAGTCCGGATTTGAACCCAATCGAGAACATCTGGGATCACATTGACCGGCGGATTAGGGATAACCACCCTCCTGCACAAAACGTTCAACAACTCTTGGGCTACCTCGTCCAGGAGTGGCAGAACCTACCGCAACAAGATCTCCGAATGCATGTCCTGTCCATGCGTCTACGCTGTACTGAGTGTTTGACCAATCGGGGTGGCTACACCCACTATTGACAATGTTTATGAAGAACTACGGCTGCTCAGACTCTTGAAATGCGACCAGTGTAATTTAAACTAATTTTACATGCATTTCTCTTTGTTGTTGAAATCTGAAATTATACACTCGTAAACTAGAGAGTCGAAAGCATCTTTTTTGAAAAAATGAATAAATTCGGTTCTACAGTTTTTCAGTTATCTTGCTTTGAATTTTTGTTCCTTAACTTTTTTGTGCGAGTTTACTTGAAGAACAAAGGGCAATCTTAAATGTTCAGTGTCAATACTCCATTGCCTTCATTCACATAATCAATGATAAAAAGGAACCAAAAAACAAACAACAAACTAAAGGATGTATAGGAGAGTAACTTTAAAAATCCTCCAGTCTGAAAAGGATAACACTACAATTCTTCAAGACTACAGTAGTCTCCGCCTAAACGCACAGTGCTCGGGAAGGCTCTTTAGCGTGTGTTTATATGGAGTGTATGTTTACATGAAACAGTGCAAAGGGAGGAAGGGATGCAGTCATCTCAATTTCTTGATATTCTAGTGACCTCCCTTTGGGGTGGGGGTCACTTTGGGCCAATAATGTGACGACATGGGGGGGGGGGGTGCAGAAGGACAGCCTCAATGCAATGATATGCACCATAAAATGTCGGGAACAGATAGCCTAAAAAGATAAGAAGAAACTGTTGGTGATAGTCAAAGAGACGACAGCCCAACGACATGGCTTTCCAAGCGACCACCCCTGACCGTAATTTATAATCATGAATGACATCAGAACCATGATCATAGATCTCTACATTCAGAGAAACATTTCTCTGTGATTCGTTGAACAAGTACGTTATAGGTTCTTCGAGCGCAGCTGATTAGGCTTACTTGACTAATCTTTAATCTTATAGAGGCCTATCTAGTGTTTTACAGCATTCTTGCGTGTTGCGCATCATAGGCCTAGATCTAACTAAACATTACATGCAGTCACCAAAACACCAGTCAGAAACCTTCTCTCAAAGATGCATTTCGAGTGACCAATAAAAAAACATTTCAGTCCCCCAACCCCCCAACATTTCACCAACCAGTCCTAGACTTAAGTACTGTCTGTGGAAAGCTGGGTGTGAAAACTCTGTCCATCAATCTCTTCATTCGGCGTGAGAGGCATTCTCACCAAATATCCGGTTTTCTAGGGTTGTCGTATACAAGCAGTGCAGGTTGTAGTGAAAATTTCCCTTTGTCAAGCTTTACCTGTCGGCGTGTTTCGCGAATCGGAGCGTGCGTTTCGAGAGAGTGACAGCTTCTAACTCAAAGACTAACTAAACTCCCTGATTAGAAGAGAACAAGTCCCTATCTTTCACCTGCAAACACAGCACATCCATCTGAATTCCTACCTAAATAGGATCCGCAAGGATATCCCACTTGACTGTCTGTTGTGTAACTGCCAGGATGAAACAGTATCACACCATCTCTTTTCCTGTCGTGCACTTAGCAACCTGTGTAGTACCAACCTAACTGCCTCCCCAGATATCGGAAATACTTTATACAGACCTGCCACTCTATGAAATCTAAAAATCAGGATTTCTGAGTTAAAAAATCAGGATCCGGTGAAAAAAATTGGGATCAACGAAAATTCAGTCATAAAGGGCACTAGGGAAGGGGTTGTCCTGGTTCCCCTTTAAGAGGCAAGTATGCAAGGCTAAAGTTTGACAGCATATATGTACTCGAGTTGAAATTGGATAGACTGGGGGAGCGAAGGTCCCAGTGATGCTGAAACACTCGTAGTCTTGAAAATAGCTGACACGTAACTCTAATCATCCACGCAAAACACCCGTGTTTTAACGTTTGACTTCCATCACATCGAAAAAAAGATCGCGCCAAGGTTGTTCATTTTTTTTCTTATTCCTTTCCCCTTAATTAGTATCTGTATCACGGCACGCACTTTAAGCCCACGTGTCAAAACAATACCCCCACCCCCTCCCCCCGGCCGTCCACACTGGTTAAGTCCCGAAAAACACCTCGACCAACACAACCTGTGTGAATTAACTTTGTTGACCCCGACAACCGACGGTCCCTGACACACGTGCTACTCACCACACGTACGAAGTCATGTCATGTGATGCGAGTGAGCGTTTGAAACTAGGTCGATTTTAGTTTAAATAGCGTGTGTTAGTCATCTACTAGACCTAGATTCGGCAAAGATGCTTTAGAAAATAGAGTTCCAAGTTCCTGCAGATAAAAAGTCCAATCGGTGTTTCCAAGCAAAAGAGATTGCAGAACTTTTTATATTTTTTTCTATGAATCGGACGCAACAGACGCAACCATGAAAAATCAGGATACTGGCGATCGAAATCGGGAAAATCGGGATGCTTGAGATTTGGGGCACAAAATCGGGATATCCCGATTAAATCGGGATGAGTGGCAGGTCTGCTTTATACAGCGATAAAACACAGCTGATACAAACCTGTAAATTCTTTGTCATTTCGACAGTACAAAGGGCTAGAACCCAGATGGCCGTTGGATCGGAAAAGAAAAGTAAAGTAGAGGGAGTGACTGTACATTTGTACATCTAAATTATATGGCTAGTTTTTTCAAACGTCATGACAAAAGCGTGCGTTTGAGCGGAGCATGCTTTTGTATGGCATGCATTTAGGCAGAGACTACAGTATCAGCTTCAAACAAACTCAGACATGCTTTTATTATGACTAAGATTAAAATACCTGTTTTAATGGCCATCTGTTCAAGACAATCACCTATACAAACATCCACATCCCATTCCGGCCCTTTCGTTTCTTCTATATATTATGACACTTCCCAAGACATTCACATGTATGTCTAAGACAACCATTTTTCTCCTCACCATTGGGTGACCGTCTCAGACAATTTTAACTGCATATCATTTCTTACAAAGTCATCTGAACTAAGACATTCATCAAATTATTAATGCAATACAATGCAATAAGCCGGCAATTTCTAATTATACATGAATACCTCAAATTTTGCTTTTTTCCGGGGAATGTTAGGATAATCTGTGAGTCTTTCGAGCAGGCCTTTCAGTTTTGGATTTGATGAAGCTTTCTCTATTGCTCCTTGGACTTTCTGAAGGGGAAAAATAAAAATAAAAATGCAAAACGAAGAAATTTTTTTCACTTGGACAGAACAGTTTTAAGTCACTTAAGACCAAAATTAAAATTAAGAAATCTCTGTTTCCTATTTCCAAAGCACAGACATTCTATCTCAGTCTGACACTCAACTTATGTTTCCATAACATGCGGATAACTTGAGAACGACAGATGTACGCCTTTGGCCGATATTTATAGTAACAGCCATCTTGTTTGACGTCATTGAGGGATTCCCACTTTGTTGTCGTTCACGGTGGCAACACGACCGCAAAGCACTACTGCAGTATTTTTAAAGCCTATAGCCTACAGTGGCGTGGTGGCGGAGTGGTTAGTGTGCTTGTCTCCAAAGCAGAAAGTCCAGGTTCAAGCCTCGGTTCGGCAACGGATTATTTTTTTCCGCCCCCTCCTGCCCACCAACCTGTAATGGGTACCTGACTTCATATATTAAAGGTCGTATTGTGAGTAATTTGCAATCATCTATTTTGTGGATGAATCTAGCGGTTGCCATGGTAATGGCGGCCATTGTAGGAAAATGACCAATTTTTTGTACGTTTTTTAAATCCATCAAAGTCACGACATCACATGCTTTTTCAGTTATCTTACATATTTCTTTAGAAAAAAATTTTTGGGTTAAAATTAGTCCTGTATTTCCCCAACTCGAAGTCATGTACCCTTTATAGGTGGGTGGGCCGGAGGGGGAAAAAAAATCTGTCGCCGAACCGAGGCTCGAACCTGGACTTTCTGCTTTGGAGACAAGCGCACTAACCACTCCACCACCACGCCACTGTAGGCTACAGGCTTTAAAAATACTGCAATAGTGCTTTGCGGTCGTGTTGCCACTGTGAACGACAACAAAGTGGAAATCCCTCAATGACGTCAAACAAGATGGCTGTTACTATAAATATCAGCCAATGGCGTACATCTGTTGTTCTCAAGTTATCCGCATGTGTTTCGATGCCGCCAATGTATGTTTTATTGATCCAAACCATTCCTGACGGGATGGGAAATCGCCCTTTAATTAATTTTTTATTGAACCTTGCTCCCTTTTTATCGTTTTTACAGAATACAACAAGGTTCAGTTTGCGAGATCTAGACTAGTTTACTATAAATAGATCTAAGTCAGATTTACCATCTGGATCCATTTTGTAGGTCTAGATGATTCTTGTAGACTTACCATGGACAAACATAGCTAGATGTACACATTTAATTTTCTATTTCTGGGTCTAGACTATAATAAAGACTCAATTTGATACATTGTAGTTAGTAGAATCAAAGTACAGCAATGGCATAAACAAAATACTTTTGTGATACCCAAACTTCTCTGTGATACTCCTTTTCAAAAGTTTTTTTTAAAGTAAGGGATAAACACAATTATTCAAAATGTATTACATGAAAAACAGTTTGCTGTTTCTTTCTTTACATTAAAACTTTAGAAAAGTAAAATGACAGAGGTTTTCCCAAACTTGATCAAAATGGCTGGCCTCAAGGGGTTCATTTCAAAATCAAGGCCAATATGAAGAAGTTAATACAGTCCCATCTTCAAAACCATTTTAACAACACAAACAGAAAAAGTAAAAGATTAGACTATTATTCCTGCCTTAGACAAGAAACATTAATGATAAGCTCTAGATTGACAGTACACAATAGGCCTTGTGTAATGCCAGTTGACTTTGATCCGTTAAAAGGGTCATTACAGGGTAATTAGTAATGAGACAGACATGGACAGCAGAGACAAGTTGTTAACTGAGATGGGGATCAAAAGGTTAGAGAAGCATATGAGGCTTGGGAAGAGTGTGTGGCTTGCAGACTTGGAAGACAGACTGGCATCAGAGTCACTTTTCTAAGACTGGACAAGTAATTTCAGTTTCAGGAAATCCATGGCTGCCAAACCCGAATCAGTATCAGTGAAATTATCATAATTATGAGAGACAACTCCTCCCGACCTGATCAGCACATCATTACTCTTATCTCATCTATCATGTGTTCTCTCGCCACCCTCCTCCTCCCCATGCAACCCTTCCTTTATCTGACCCAAATATATCCAGAACATTTACAAAAAACTCTCTCCGTCTCTCTCTCTCAATTACGAGTTAGGCACACTCAACTGAATAAAAAAAGATATTTCTAAAGATCTCAGCACATGCATTACAGTACCTCAATCCACTGTTCTTGTTTCACTTCTCCTTTGTTGACCTTGGCCACAAAGCCTTTACCACAATACTTCTCATCTTCTGTTATGCACTTTGTGTGTGTTAAGTACTCAGAGCCCCTGGAAATATAAAACATGTAGTGAATACCAATGACCAGCATTTTATTTTCATTCTTAACGTTAGCCAGCAGGTTTTGCACATTTTTGCAGATAAACAATTCTCACTTTTCAATTGAAACAGGAACTTCTAACAGTTCTGTAGCTTCTCCTTGATAGAAAGCATGGTGTCTTTTTCTTACTGACAGTCGAGTCAAATTGCCAGCATTCGGCTGAACTTTCAAAAATCCGACTTTTTAAATTCTTCCTAACTCAACTAACTGGGACATCCATTGAGAGATGAACGAGAAGAAGAAAAAGTCGTTCTTTCTCTGTGTGGGCCACAACTGCTGTATGTCCTGCAGCAATGGTAGTTTTCTGATGAGATAACACATTGATCTTCATCTTTGTCTTCAGTCATTCAGTGTTGTAGAGTCCACCATAGGAGCTGGAATAAAGCTCATGTCACTCTAGAAAAAGAAAGCATGTCAGAGCAGAAGCAAGAAATAAGAAATAAATTCCGTAGAGGGAGCGCCAAAGAGCAAGGTCATGTCCTTGCTTGATTCTGCTCTTATCTCAGTCTCAAACTCCTCCGAGGATTTTCTAAAGATGACTCTGCCTTCATTACAAATGTAAAATGATTAAAAGATCCGTAGGAGGGACAGCAGACATCCAAGTAACTCCAGAGATTCAATGTTCTTCGCAACTGACATGATCAAATGCTTTGGCGAGGTCTATGAAGACAATGTACACAAGGGTTTGTGCTGCTCTCTGCACTTCTCCTTTACCACAAAGATGGTATGAGTTTATTAAGGGTCCTATCAACACTATTAGGTCATTTAAGAGGCGGGACCTCAGAGTTTAACGTCCATCTCCGAAAGGACCAAGCAAAGTAGGAAATTCGTGCAAAATACCTTTCCCAAGGACACAATGTCAGACCGAGCTGAGGCTCGAACCCCCGAACTCGCAATCTCACAATTACGAGTCTGGTAGCCTAACCATTAGACTACCGACGCCAGTCTCCTGTACCTGTCACAAGAAGATCACCATGTTAATAAAATGGTTTACCTTTTTGCTCTAAACCTACACTGGGGCTTGGGACTCACGTGTTCTCTGACAAATTCAATTTTCTGAGCCCAGGTCCCCAGAACCTGGCAGGTGAAGATTTGCATGACCATACGCTGAATCAGCATTCTCTCTCTCTCTCTTCTGGCACTGTGGCGTCATAAAAGGTCAGCAATGCCGACAGCACCCAGGAACTCAACACTTGCTCGGGGGCCCTTGAAAAGTGGTGAGCGTGGGTCACTGAAATGTCCCAGCAGACGTGTTCTGGCATGATAGTTGGCAGGACATTTCAGGAACACATGGTCTATAGTCTCGTCCTCCTCCTTGCAGGTTCGACAGGGCGGATCTGGGAAGTCCGCTGGTGCAATTTTGTGGAGATATGATCTCAGTTTGGGCGATTTTCCACCAGTTGTCATTTGGGAGAGAAGCTGGCGGTCCTGCCGTCTGAGCGAGGCCTCAAGCTGGTATGATGGCGGCTGGGCAAGCGGCAGTTTGGGTTTCGCCTCTTTTTCACTTTGCGCAGGTCGACCGGTGGATGAAGGTTTCAGCTGTTGAAAAATCTATTGGCATGTCAGTCTGGGTAAGCGCTGTTGCTTCTTTAGCGATGCTGTCAACTTCCTCGTTCCCAGCTAGTCCAGCGTGGCCTGGAATCCACTGTAAGTGGATGGAACATTCCGAGCGATTACAGAGGGTGTGCAGACGCTGCCAGATAGAGCACGCCACTTTTCCGATTGGTTGGTGGGGCCGTATGAGAGGCGTATGACTGCTGATCTGGAATCAGTGTATACATGAAGGCATACACTGTTCTAAAGACTGCCTGCTGTATGTAGTGAATCAAGCATGCCCGGCGCTGTGTCGAGAGCTACAAGCATAGCCCTGTAGCTGGAACAATACCAGCCCGCGGTTACACAATGGTCGAGTTCTGAATCACAGGTCTTGATCAGTATTCTGCTGCCTCCATACTCGGTACCGTGTTTCGCTGAACCGTCAGTCCAGAATTCAACATCAGGCAGGGGGAGCAATCGAATGGTAGCCTCTGCTGCTGACTTCCTGACAGCTGGTTCATTAGCACGCTTGCAGTCCACGACGAACGAGATCGGTGCTAAAGGTCATATTGCATGATGTAGACTTCTATGGTTGTGTGGGGGGTAAAGCAACCAGTTCCTCATGTGGGTACAAACCTAGTTCAGTTTCAGCTACAAGGTTCTGGGCATGCTTTCTCCAGCATCCATGTTATCTAATACGCCATACCGGAACAAGCCTGACAATCCTAATTACAGTATTTACACTTTTTTTCCTTCAGCTTTCCTGTGAAAGTGTTGCATGATTATCTACTCAACTTTAAAGTAAAAAAAAACAACATTCAGTTTCTAAAGTTTTTTAAAAAGCACAATACTGACTACACATGCATATATATTTTGAAAAACTGGATTGCTGTAACATTTTCAAGACTGAGTAAAGAAAATACCTTGCAAGGGTGTGCTATTTAGCATCATATCCTCAGTTACTTAGTAAGGGCATATTTCCTTAAAAACAAGCTTTGTACCAAATTTTTGGTCATATATTATATCCATTCTTAATTGTGATATTTGGACACTTGCCCTGTAGTCTACCTGTTTCAAGAGATCGAAGGCACAAAAACCCATTACAATGAGCTGTGCAAAAACCTACAGTTGTCAAGAACATGAAAAAAAAATAGCAAAAGGCCTTACCAGAAATCTTTCCCACAGTCAACACAGCTCAAAGACTGACACTGCCTACATTTGTATGTATGTTTTTCAACTTGATTCTTTTTCAGAGCTTCGCTACAGGCATTGCAAGTAAAAAACACCATCTTCAAACTACAGCACACGTCAGTCTAACCAATATCAAAAATTGTTTTTTTAGGAAAGAGGCAAACGGTGCTATCCACCAGTCCGCTGAGCCAGGGCAGCTGCAAACTTCACACTTTAGAAACCAGTTTGTGTGCTCTGAAATTTATCTGAAAAAGAAACAAAAAGTGAACATGAGATATCTTTAAAATTATTTTTAAAAGATGTCCAGTCGAACTCGGATTCAACGAGGTTGCCGGGTCTGACCTAAAATTTCATTGAATCCGAGGGTTCGTTATAGCAAAAATATGAGGTTTTGTGTAGACAATTACAGGCACTGAGCAAGTAATGTATAAAGAGAAGAGTAACAAGTGGGGCATGAAATGCCTGTATATTATGAGCTGTGTAAAAAAAAGACCTATTCGTTCAAATGGAAACGCCTGTGTCATCTCGATTGTTTACCAAAAAGTTAGTGTTGCTGTGTAGAGCCTAGCATACGGCAACTTTTGATTCCATAGACCAGCGCACAATTCAATACGTAGACCTACGCCAAGACTATCAAATCATTGTGATAATGATCAGTTGCCAGGGAAGGGAAGACTGTGACGCGTTTGTATCTGCGACGTTCGACGCCCGGATCGCGAGTGCCCCATCCCCCCCCCTCCCCGACACGCACACACAGCCGCTGGTATGAAAAAAGGCCGCTGATTGGTCGCATGCAAATGGCTTTAATGTGAATAGTGGTTCACGATGTAGGTGCAATGGACGGTTTCCAGGAATAGATAAAGTTCGTTCTGGGAGAAAAATAATCGAAGCCACATTTGCGGGGGCTGTTCACCCTGAAAGGGACCTCGTTGAATCCCAGCTCACTGATTTAAGTGCTTGTTGAATCCAGGTTATTTTTACAGAAGATATTAAAGAAGAAAAAAAGGGAGAATCTCACATCTCGTTACTTAAACCCAAGTTTTCGTTGAACTCCTTTCCGACTTTTTCAATAGCAATATAAAGTTATTATAAATGATGGATCGAGTTAAAACGAAACAATACTGAGGCACCCTATCACAGCCGATATATCTGCGATACGTCCGCAAGGGGTGTAGACTCGCGCCGTATCAGCGATTCGTCCGGAAAGAGTTCATTTACTTTTTTGTGCCACAACATCATTTTTTTTCTTTGTTTTTGTCCATTTGATCGTCCACACCGACAGACAGTATTCAGAAAGAGAGAGAGAGAGAGAGAGAGAGAGAGAGAGAGAGAGAGAGAGAGAGAGAGAGAGAGAGAGAGAGAGAGAGGGAGAGAGAGAGGGAGAGAGAGAGGGAGAGAGAGAGAGAGAGAGAGAGAGAGAGAGAGAGAGAGAGAGAGAGAAGGAGTAGTAACTAGATCTAGTCAACAGTTACTGGCGAGGGAAACCCAAGAGTCTTGGGGGAAACCCCCGTAGACAACAAAAATAGATTGAATGAAATATCATCATGTAGCTTCCAAAATAAATACTCCGATTTATTTGCTGGTGACCGGTGATTTTGACCATTTGATGACTAAAATCATGAAAATGAAATTAAAAATTGGAAGGACTTACGTAACGAGCGACCACCCCATCAAATACAATAAAGAAGAGGCCTAGATCTAGACCTAACCCTAATCCTAACCCTAACCCTACCCTTACCCCTACCCCTAGCCCAAGCCCTCAATTCTGCTCTGTCTCATAGTGGCAGTGGTCGCTCGTTACGGAAGTCCTCCCGAAAAATTCATTCATCAATATCAATTCACACCAAAGCCAAAACACATAAATGAGACGAGACGAAATGTAGATTTTTAGATCTAAATCTAGATCTAGATCTAGATCTAGATCTAAGTCTAGATCTAATCTAGAATCTAGATCTATATCTATATCTAGATCTAGACTCTACTCTAGAGGCAATGGCTTAAACATGTATGTTTCCATGGGAAGATTGAAGAATACCGGACCACTCATACATTATTGCGCGAGAAAGCGGGGTTGGTGGGGCGGGTGGTTGGGGTGGAGGAGGGGAGAGGGGGGGTTCAGGGGGACAAAATTTTAAAGAATAGATCTAGATCTAGAATCTAGACCGGTCCATTGAGAGATATTAATATTAAAAACGGGAAATTTATGAATTCCTAAGGTTGGGACATAGGCAAAGTCAGTCCGCTGGTCCGGTATTCTTCAATCTTACCAAAGTTTGAAGCAAAGTCTTGGCCAGACCTTGGCACGACGTACACTACACTTAACACACCACGACGAACATCCACACATTGTAGAGAGAGTTGTAGAGTTGAAAATTTATTTACAGAGTGGCTTCCCTTGCTAAAAATACTAAATACCAATGTATTTCAAAAACAACTGAGACTCAAAAATTATTTTTCACATCAAGCTTGAATATTATTTTTTTAGAGCTCATGCTGTGTACTATGTACTTTTTGAATTAAGATATTTGAAACTTCATTTTCAAAATGTATTTTTGAATGTTGTTACGCTTACAAAAGTCAGAATGATTTTGTTTAAGATTGTGGAGTTTGGACAATTAAACAACTTACTAGAAAGACGGATATGGAAACTGACCTGGTGAAAGGTCACATAGGCCTAATTATTATTGTTATAGTTTGTTCAAGACCACAGTCCGAATCGTGTGACTAATTGGGACACAAAAAAATTTATCATAGATTATAACCAAGTCACCTATGAGATGTTCGTAGATCTAGAATCTATGAGGCATTGAGACGCTGGAGTGTTGGTGGAAGCCAAGCAGCAAAACGGGTAAGTTGTGATTTTCTCCATTCTCAGTCAGTAATTTGATTACGGATCTTTTCGGCCTAATCTTTTTTCCTACTCTTGTCTTCTGTCATCTGCTTTCGTCTCCACTTTCTGCCCCACCCCTCACGCCTCACCCCTCACCCCCTTTGACCCCTCCTCTGGGCTTCTTCTGATCTTTCTGCAGCCTTTCTACTGATATTCAGTGATATCCTTGGTTCCTCGACTGCTGTCTTTCAGGCGCACCCCTGATCTTCTGGTAGGAAAGATCTACACCTCTAGCCTTCTCAGACAAGGGCGAAAAATCTCGGAGGGCCCGTATGTGCAAGTTGCGCATGTTAAAGGTCCCACTTGGTGGTAAGCGTAAGAGTAGGCTTCGGCCACCACCTGGGCAAAATTCAAAAGTTTAATGTGTCCTGCGCGCTCATTACCTTAATGCAGTTGCGAGCGCCGTAAAACACTTACCAAAAAAAAATAGCCTGAGATCTCTAGATCTTGATCTAGGTCTAGATGTCTAGAGTCTAGATCTAGATCTAGATATCTAGAATTCTAGATCAGGCGACGTCATTCGTGAATGTGATGGCAAAATATAATGTGCACGCAGTGATAATATTTTTAGGTATTGTATGACGACACTGCGGACAGGAAATAGTGCTTACCGAGTTTCACCGTCTTGTTATTATATTATTATCCAAGCGTCTTTTGACTTAGATCTACTTGGTCAAACTCAATTTTATGATTATGATTATGAGAGATGAACAAGGCTACTTTTGTGCAAACCATGTCAGAAACAAAATATTGTTAGATCTAGATCGAGATCTAGACTAATGCCAATATTGATCGGAATTAAAAGACAACGTCATAAAAAGGAGTCAAATCCTAGGAGGTTTATCAAGAAACTGAGAAAGCCTCCACAATTCAGGCAGAACTACAGTATTATGTAGAAATGATGGCTCCGTTTCAAATAGCATGGGAGCTAATCAGAATGCAGCGTTTCAAATAGTCTCTGTGTTCTTTTTACTTTCCCTCCTGTCTCACATCTAGATCTATAAGATCTAGAATCTAGCTGCCAGTTGTCCATTTTCCACTAGATCTAAATATTGAAGCGCTGAACACAAATATCAACTTCATTTCCGTCGCAAATTAAGCTATAGTCCAGGAACATTGCCCCAACTACAATTGAAGTACAGTCCATGCAGGCTTTAAGCACGGTCATCGGGAGAAAGCTTAAGCGTGCTTAAAGCCGAAGCGTGCTTAAGTGCGAAGTAGACACAATCCAGAGATTTTCATATAGAAAATTCCCCGTGCTATTTCCCTTTGTTTGTAAGTAGGCCTATAGCGGTCCCGCAAAAGTGTGCACTGTTATTTAGACACCCGCCATGGTAGTTTTTGTTCGCTTGTTTGTTTTTGTTCGCTTGTTTGTTTTTGTTTTGTGGTCGAATGGGAAATGAAAACTTAATTTAGACGGCCAGTCACGATACAGCACACTAGGCCTACTGTAACACACTGCCTGTGCGTACCACTGCCTGCTGTGCCACTCATACCACCGCCTTCATCCCACCTCGCGCGTGATACACAATAAAGATTAATGGATAGCGAGGGTCAAATGTAAAATCTCAGCCAGCCTCCCTTTCTCGTCTCCCTGACTCTCTTTGTATTTTTTTGGGGGGGGTCGTGTGTAGCTTTGCCCTAGGCCTAGGCTAGATCTAGATCCTATGTCCGTGCGCACGGCTGTGTGCATCTCTCTGCCTTCCTTTCCGCCCGTGTGAGTGTGCGTGTCCATCACTTGCGTTCTTTGTGTTTCTCTTGACACACTCCACTGCTGCAGTGTAAACTGTGTTCGAACTTCGATGGGTCATCATAATATTGACTGTCTTGTAAATGAAGCGTGCTTGAAGCCGAAGTTACCGTGCTTATAGGCGTGTAATTTATATAGCAAAAATTCGGTAAGAGCCGTTTAGCGTGCTTGAGTCCGAAACGTGCTTAAGGCGGTGTGCTTATAGCCGGCACGGACTGTATCTGCATATTCAGACGTTTAAAAATCTCTAGCTCTAGAAATTGAATTCAATTCAAAAAATACTTCTTCCCAGTCCTCGTAGAATGGCAGAGAATGAAATATTACGCTGAACTTTCACAAATAACCAAAAAGTCTCGAGAATGGAAGCCGGAGAAATATAGATCTAGATCTAGGTCAAGTTTACGTTCGGAGAAATAGTCTCTTCGTAAAGAAAATCAGGGCGGTTACATGGGGGCATGCCTGTTTTAACCCATATTTGATATTTTACAGTTAGGTTTGAAATTTTCTTGAAAAAAATTTATTTGCAACAGTTTTAGTGGCTTTATGTGTGATCTGCAGCAAACAATAACTGTGCAATTTGACCCGCGAAGCAGTCATCCTGTGTGCGAAAGTGAAAATTAAAACTTACCAAATTTATTTACAAATCACTAAACAGAAAGGTCTCCGGCCTTCAATGTCAACAGATGTGTATATTTAATCTAATTTATTTTAGGCCCGCCTGATACAGTTGTTTCTGCTTCTACAACGGCTACCTGTCCTAGACAATCACCTACTCGTTTATAAAAGTAACCACTATCTAGTCAACTTTGCATTTTTTTTAAATTAATGAAAGTCTAAGACTTCCTCCCATCTCTAAGACTTCCTCCCATCTAAATGTGCATTCAGACCAAAGACCTACGTCCGTCTTTCTCAAGTCTCACCAACTGTTCCTTTGTTGGTGTGCCTTTTTCACCTCCAACCTCGGGCGAATTGCAGAACGGGTTGATTTTTTTAAAATTCAGGAATTCAGTTTAATCGACAAACTGAGGTCAATTCCAATTATATCTTGGTATGTTTTCGCATCAAAATTTTCAGATAAACCTGTCAGATTTAACCATTTCAAAAAAAAATTTTGCCCCTCTTCGCTAGACTTGATTGAAGAAATGTTATGCTCATCATTAACGCACAAGATGGACTCCCGTCAACTCCCTTCAACGCATGAGGCGATGAATGTGAGACTTAGGTCTGAACACCAGCAGGTGAGATCTTGAACTAAATTGGTCCATTTGTCTGAATGAAGGACGTGGATGGATGCAGATCTTTTGTCTGAATGCACAGTAAGGTTCGGCTCGGGGTCACAGGGTTAATGAGCCTTGAAGCGACTTTGCCGCTGTCGGTTAAGAAGTTTTCATTTTTGTTTACATTTGAAACGATATAACTTCTTCCCCATTCCACACAGCAAACCATTTCGCGCATCATGTTCTAAAAGCTCAATGTCCTGAGATTTATTTAGCGTTAGAATGGTTAATTTCTGTGCCTTAGTTTTTGTTCTAGAAGTGTTTGTAGAGTACCCAATTTGTCCTATTTTAGTTACATACTTATGAATAAATTATTGTTTATTTTAAAAAGGCACAACAGATCTCTCCAGAATCTGTGTTACTGACTACAAATATCATGCCTTTTTACCATGAGAAATCTTAAATCTGCGTGAGTAGTAATTGTCAAGTTATAAGAGAAGAAAGATGCACGTCTGCATTTTTTAAACTAAAGACACTCAGCATTACCTCTATTTCTACCATTAAACTAGAGAAAGTTACTCTGCGTTTGTTCATGAATCATGCTGTGTCTGTGGCAGCTTGCATACAACTAAGGCCGGTCCCAGAGTGGCTCTGTAGGTCTGACCTGTAGCTCGCCTGGCGCACACCGTGTGCGTGTCAGCACAGCCGCACTGTGGGTTGGCGCCTGTTTCTCAGCGAGCACGAGGCACACTCGCTGCGTCTCAGCACAGCCGCACTGTGTGTTGACGTGTGTAGGCTAGGTGTGCAACTGATGGGTCTGCCTTGCTATATTTAAGTACTGTGTAATCCAAGACCAATTATACCAAGACGGGACAACTCTTCTTTACGTCTTGAGCCAAGTGCAACCCCCTCTCCCCCCCACACACACAAACACACTTGCAGCTGCGCGTGGCGATAGTTTACATTGGTTTCAATGCATTTGTCTGAATGAAGGACGTAGATGGATGCAGATCTTTTGTCTGAATGCACAGTAAGGTTCGGCTCGGGGTCACGGGATCTAGATCTAGAATCTAGAGAAGCACACCTAGATCTAGGCCTAGGCCTAGGCCTACGACAACAGTCGAAACTAGGTCAACCTCTCGATTCGAAGTTTCAAAGTATGATAAAGTGCATTTCTGGGTGATTTTGTGGCCAAGTGTTGATGCTAGCATCGATATTTAATAGTAAAGCACCTAATAATACTTACTTCTTGTTGATTTTGATGATCTGTGAAGAGTTTCAGTCGGAAATAAACACGAAGCGAGGCGACACATGTCCGCCATTTTTACAACACTGTTGAATAGCACGTCTGACTCATCGCGCAGCTCAGCTGACAAAAAACAGACGACACAGCGACGTTACTTAAGCACACGATAATGTATACATTAATTAGCACGGTGCGAGCCAGGCAAGCTACAGGTCAGACCTACAGAGCCACTCTGGGACCGGCCTTAGAAAGATGTATTATGAAGTTTTTTTAAAACACAAAAATGTGTTAATACTTGGGTAGAGATGAACTTCCTGTATGGAATAAAAATAATGACAGCTAAAATTGTCTTCTTTCACCTTTTTTCCAGCTCTCTAGCAATGTTCTGTCATCTGCTTTCGTCTCCACTTTCTCCCCCAACCCCCTCACCCCCTTTGACCCCTCCTCTTGGCTTCTGACTCTTTCTGTAGCGTTTCTACTGCTACTACTTGGTTCCTTCTTACTACTGTCTTTCAGCCACACCCCTGGTCTTCTGGTAGGAAAGATCTACACCTAGCCTTCTCGGACAAGGGTGAAAAATCTTGGAGGTCTCGTGTGCAAGTTGCGCTCGTTAAAGATCCCTTGGTGGTCTCAAATCGATAAGAGTAGGCTTCAACAGCCACCGGGGCAAAATTCAAAATTTCCTACCAACTAAAAATTATGCTTAATGTGTCCTGCGCCCTCATATGACCTTATGCAGTTGTGAGCGCGGCAAAACACTTTCCAAAAATGATCCCTGGCCTAGATAATGACACTGACGACTGAAGCACATTTTTTACGATTACACGGTGGTGGGAATGAAGCCTTACTTTCCTATATGAGACTTTTCTTGGTACAGACACTGAGCCTTCTCTTAGTAAGTATTAAAGGTTAAGGGTACTGTAGTCTTATAAACTAATTTAGCTGTACTGGGTGATCAGAGACACCAGCAAAGAACCTTCAAGCAGTAATGATTTTGTGACACATCATGACTTCTCCAATAAACACATCTTGTAGTAACTTGTAAGTTTTAGATTAAAAAGTATATTAATATACTGTTAATAATAGTAGTACATGTAGTTATAACAAGGATAGCACTAGTGATAGAAATGATGTAATAAAAGAGAAATATTACAGTAATATTGATAATTATAGTCGTGAAAAATAGTCGTTTTTAAAATAGTAACTGAGGATCATCCATGTTGCATCTTTCCCATTATTTTTATGCATCGTCTACCAGTGGTGGAGTTTTATTTGAAGTTGGGAACTCCCCTTTGAGCATTTCATCTTGTCAGAGTCCAGGGTCCAGGGTCAAGTGAATGAAGTGGTTTTGTTAGGGCAGGTTACAGTTACCTTTTTTGTGCTTTTTACACAAACTTTGAGGTCAAGTGAGCTATTCATAGTATCATTTCATACATCCTAGACTCAAAATTTTACTTTTGAGACTCAAAACAGATAAAAAATGTTAGCTTCTCAGGTTATATTGTAATATATTGAAGTTGGCCATGTTACAAGGTGATTCATATTTTTTGAGGCTGAGAAGAAAATTCAATTTTTTTTAAACGCCTCGATCAACAAAAATTGTTGGGGTTTTTTGTTATATGATCAACAGGATTTTGGTGCAAATACCCATGATGTTCATATATTTGTTTTAATAAATTGGGCCCTGTATATTGCAAATTTATGCCCCATTTATAAAATGTGTCTAGTATTTTCCTTTTATGCTAATGCACACTGATATCCTTTCTATTTGAACTTTATATGTCCAACACAATCCTACTTTTATAATCAAAACAATGGTGTTTTACTGTGCACAGGAGTGCTGTGCCTGATACCACCAGGAAACAGTATTTTGTTCTAATTTTTTTTTGTCTCAGTTTCTATGTTAACTGAAGCACAGTAGTGACTATGGCCTCTAGCGATTTGGAATAAATTCAGTCTTTAAGAAATTACAATTAAGTCAAAGAGCTTTTGTTTTTTGGAGTTGTTGTTTGCTTTGGGGTTGGGTTGTTGTTTTTTTTGTTTTTTTGGGGGGGCTAGTTCGAACTCTGCTGATGGCTATCTTAGATTTTATGCCTTTGCTTCTATTTTAATAAGCTAAATCCAAACTTCGCGCATGCGCTCCAATTTTTTTTAGGGGAAGAGGCATAACCTGGGTAAGACATAGAGGACACATATATATATAGTAATCTTTTTCCCTGCCCCAATTCTAGGTATGTATAACTTCCTTCTTGAATAATGCAGCTGTAGCCTAAGTCCAGCGGTCTGAGCAGGTTTCTCTCGTGAAAAGACACTGCACTGATTGTCAATTTGATGCTGACGTTGGAAAGATTTATTGAGCTGATTTTAAATATTAACTGTATGTGTAATACTTTATTTTAAAAATATAGAACAAAAAATACATGTTTGACAAACTGAGGGCACCTTACAAATTCTTCTTTCAATCCTAAACTAAGCAAGACAATATGACCGCACAGAAGCAGGATAAATTGCGAAACATTGGGCTTTCAGTCCACATAATCTGCCAGCTGTCAATGTACTAAGCCCAACTTTTGTTTTTATTGCGGTTTCTTGATCTTTGGTATCAATATTGTGTTCAAGAATTTTTAATTATTTTTTATTTATTTATTTATTTCGTTTTATTTTAGGGTGACCTTATTT
>NW_004797279.1:1721961-1725380 GCF_000002075.1 Aplysia californica | reverse complement strand
TGCCATGAATGGAGATGTCTACTTTGAATGACATCATGAGGGAAATAAGGGTAAGACATGACATTCCAACACTTGCGCGATGTATTCAACTAAAGCAAGGCATCCGATGATTCACATGCGGACGATTTTGTTCATTCCGTCCCACCACCCCAAAAAATGACAGTTTCATGGCTTCTGCTCTTCACTGACAGATGATTTTTCCAAAATCTAACTTACACAGCCATGTTCTAAAAGGTTTGTGCTCTACAAGAAGACCAATAGCTCCTAAACAAAAACAAAATCATACTAATGAGTATATGCAATGTTAAATCTAAGTTCAGCATGGTATTTGTAAGTAATCTGTTTTCTAACTTGTTTGAAAATGTATTTCAGAAGATGTTGCTCATTGCAGAGACAATAATATTTCCCTTTCATATGACATTCAATACATATCTATTCCACCAACGTTGATGAACCTAAATACACGCACGAACACACTTTTACGTTTCTTTGATTTCGCCCAATTTTGCCAAGCTTGAATTTTTAAGGTCAGATTTAAGTGACCATATCTCGATCATCTCTTTACATACGTGAAATATTATTGTGTCAGATGATGCAGGATTTAATTAGCTTTAAATTGGCATGCTGCATGAGTGGGTATACAAGTGCAAGGTTTTAACACGATGATTGGGTGATTACATTTTCAAGTTTCTTTTGGACACCACTGTACAGTAAAACATGTACTCAACTTACATCTGGGTGTAAGAAATCCAACTCTTCTTTGTTAGTTGAGCTCATATTTACTCAAAAAGCTGCCTAACGCTCAGCATTTCCCCATGGCAAGTACTCCTAGCAAAAACATTGTGACCCCCCCCCCCCCAAAACAAAAACAAAATCGTACTCCATTTACTCATCATGTTCTGTCCCCAACGACAGATGCTTTTCTCCTATGCTCATTGAGAAAACGATAGATACTGCCATCTGCGGTTGATTCTACAAAGGAGGAAACCTTGTTTGGTCTAAATTCTGGGTCAGTTACCCTGTTAAAAGTAAACACAATGTCAAGCTCACGCTAGGCTTAGCACTAGGAACCTCTTACTGATCTATGCATCATGCTCAGGATAATTAAGTTGTTCTGACGTTTGATTCTCTTCTTCTTTTTCTTCTTCTTCTTCTTCTTCTTTTTCTTCTTCTTCTTCTTCTTAATAATAATAATAATAATATAAATAGATGGCATTTGTAGCACAAATCACAGCTCAACAGCAAGCTCTATGTGCTTCACAATCTATACTTTTACCCCAGCAGACCTGAGAGCATTCTGAAACAAACTCAATTTCCTGGGAAACATACAGAGCAATCAGCTATTTATAGGTGTTAAAATAACATACTGACAAGATATTTCGCTATCTATGGCCGGGTACCTATTCCCACCTGGGTGAATTGAGGAAAATTCGTGTAAAGTGCCTTTCCCAAGGACACAACGTCGGACCCGCGGCTCGAACCCTCGATCCCGCAACCTCACGACTACGAGTCCGGTAGCCTAACCTTCTTCTTCTTCTTCTTCTTCTTCTTCTTCTTCTTCTTCTTCCTCCTCCTCCTCTAGATCTTAGGGGAAGTCGACCGCTGGTTCTTCAACCTGCAGTACAATTGATTTTTACGTATGTGACCGCTTTTCATACTTTGTAGGGCCCTTTGCTTTCAGGTAGCCACATTCAGATTTCGAAGGTATTGTTTATCACTTTATACTGACTAGAGTGTTGTCAGGTTTTGATATGAATTAATTTTGAATTTTGCCTTGGTGGCGGCCGAAGCCTACTCTTATCGAGTTTAGAACCACCAAGAGAGCTTAAAGTGGGCAGCTTGCATATGGGACCTCCGAGATTTTTTTTCTCGAGCCAAATAAGTTCGGTCACTGTTACCCTAAGATGAGGGATGTGTGGCTGAAAGACAGTAGTAAGAAGGAGCAAGGAGAAGCAGTACTTGTAGAAATAGTAAGGAGCAAAGGAAGGAGGAGCCCACTGGCCGGGGGTGGGCCGGGTTAGAGCGAGAAAGTGGAGATGAAAGCAGACGACAGAACAGGTCTAGAGAAAAGGAAAGGAGGTGAATACACAACATTTTAGAGAAAAAACTGAATGTTTCCGTCGCTGTTAGGTTTCAAACCTGGAACTTGTTGAATGTAAAGCGAACGCGTACCTCTAGACCACGAGAGCCCCGTACGTTTGGTTCTGATTGTTCCCAGGGATGTTTTTTAAACCCATACACAATACACACATGTACATGATATTGTATTTCTATGTTCTGTGAAATGATCCCAAGTAGAAATTCGTGAGTCAGTGTGTTTTTATTTGTTTGGTTGTCTTTTGTTTCTGTTTCTGTTTTCTTTTTTTTTCTCTCTCTATTTCTACACTACTGATACACACCTGTACATGTATAATGTATGCCTCATAAAACGACTTCCATCATAAATCCATGTGCATGTTTGTTCATTTGTTTGTTTGTTTGGTGTTTTTGTTTTCATCTTATTTTTGTTTAATGATACACACACGTACATCTGTGCGTCGTAAATTAATGACTCCCTTTAAAATTCGTGTGCGTAAATTTTTTAGTTTATTTGTCAGTTTGTTTGGTGATTTTAAAAAATTGTATTTGTACTTTGTCGATACACGCACCTGCATGTATGTTTAATAAAATAAAACCAATTATAAATGTATGTGATTGTCTGTGTGTGTGTGTGTGTGTGTGTGTGTGTATGTGTGTGTGTGTGTGTGTGTGTGTGTGTGTGTGTGTGTGTGTGTGTGTGTGATCATGTCAGTAAGAGTATGGTCGTGTAGGAGTATGATAGACCAATCATGTAGAAACAATACCAAATCGGAAAACAAAGATGAAAAGAAGAATTGCAATCGCTGCATCTAAACTGAAAATGATGACATCCACCTGAAGAGGACAATGCAAAGAGAGAAAAACAAAAGTTCAAACTTTAAGAACATTCTGGAGACTGTTTTCAAACTTGCTACTGAGCTCACAGCATTTTAAAAGAAATTTTTCTTTAAAATTCTCTCTGCGACATCTCCGTATTGCTTTACGCTGTGATCAACTTCTCTCTTTTTTGTTCCTCCTTAGGAACAGAGTGGCGGGAGATTTGACTGAGCTCTAGTTAAGCTTACTGAAAATCGAGACGAAACGTAACATGTTTGGTCTAATTGTATTCGATACTGTAGGCGATTACTCCAAGTTCAACTGTAACAAAGAAATATAGTAAAATACTAGTCGCTGTTCCCCGGTCGCTGTTCCCCGGTCGCTGTTCCCCGGTAAAATGACGTCATGAGTCGCTGTTCCCCGGCGCAGCCTTGCCAACATATACGCGCCAGCACAAGCACGCACACGACCCACGTTTTACGACACACAAGCCGCAACACTAGCCTCAACAAAACACAAACTTA
>NW_004797279.1:1716824-1719923 GCF_000002075.1 Aplysia californica | reverse complement strand
CTTCAAAAGCACACCTAGACACATCAGACACACAACACTAATACAAGACAAACACAAGGGAGGGGTGAGCCTACACGACATACGGACAAAAATCCAAGCATACAAACTCCAGTACATGAAAAAAGTCATAGCGGACAAAAATAAATACAAAATAGCTCACTACTACCTCGGCCCACGCCTCAGTAAACATACACCGTTAGACAACACAATACCACACTACTTCGGCACATAACCAACATTTCACAAGAACGCACTAGCCACACTGAGACAACACGGTGAGCTAAACAAGACCACTCACAACACAAAAACCACATACAAGGCTCTCGTCCTCCAAAAAGCAACAGCCTTACACGAACAAATACTCAGGGGAAGAAGATATGCTCTTATCGACTTTTCGGAATCCTTTAAAAACCTCTTTATTAAATGCAGCACCCCCCTTCAGAAACAAACCATCTACCGTATCCTTTACTCGGTCACGCCGACATCGGAGGGACACAGTAAACGGATCAACAAAATTATCCCCTGCAGAACATGTAAGAAAAATATTCAAGAAACAGAAGAGCATGTCTTCTTCTCATGCCCATACATAACAACCCATCAAACAAGCACTTACAAAAATGTTAGCCGCACCGCACAACACACCAGTAGACATAGATCTCTATATAAAGCAATTTTTCTCAACATAATACCGACAGAAGACAACGATACACACACAGTCAAACTACACATCCTAGCACTATATAGGGACACGGCATGGCAAACCCGCCTACAGACAACTTTCAGCAACACCCACCACTCACCCACCACCATCATGCACATGTACACACACAAACTTACACACTCATTAACCAAACACGACCAGTGGGCAACTTTTGAGCGAATGACGAGCTGAGCTGGGGATGGAGAGACAGTGTGAGTGAAAGAGCGGGCGAAAGGGAATGTATGAGTATATCCACAGACGACAATCAACCAACAACGACACCGACCCTCTGGCCTGGTCCACAGCTCACGAACGAAAGAAAAGCGGCTAGGCCTAAGCAGTGTTTTGCCTATATATTATTGTCCATGGTTCGCAGGGAGCAAGGGAATGTGTGAGATTTTCTTTGTGTGTGCCTGGAGGCGGAGGGAGGGGGTGGGATGCGAAAGTCATGCGGACGGGGATGAGCCGCGGGAGAGAACACGGGAATCAAATCAATGAGTGAAACTGAAAGAGAGGAACGACTCATGAGCCCTGGAGTGAATGGATCCTGTGTTTCTATTTTTGTATACTTTGAACTGTTACTGAATAAAGCCCGAAAAACAAACACACGCACGCTCCTCACTCTCCACTTACACACTTTACTACCACACACAGACACACTCACACACGCACATGCATACACACACACACACACACACACACACACACACACACACACACACACACACACACACACACAGGAGCAAATTATTAGGTCTATATATCTATTTCAATTTTCAAGAGCTAGTCTGGCTTGTCTAGATGTTTTTAGATGAGTGTAAAAACGTGAAAAAGAAAGGTTTCACAAAAGAATGAAATCAAAATTAGAACAGCCCATAAACAACCACGAAAATTAACAAATAAGGGCGTGAGTCCACCTGTCCGAAGAAGATTGGCTGTTTTAACACTTAATGTGAGTAATTTTAAAACAAAGTACAGGATATTACAAGTAAATTATGGAATCACACATATTTAAGGGTCCTGCCAGTGTCAGTACATGTGATCGGTTTTGGAGGAACGTACGCTCTAACATAACACATTTAAATCTATATATTTATACATGTATATGTATATTAGAATTTAATGAAGGTAGGAATATCAAATTAAATGACGTTACACTATATAACCCCCCCCTCCCCCTTTTTCCCCATAAAAAATATAGAAAAACAACACATCAGAACAATAACAAGAAAGAAAAAAATACACACTAACAAAATAAAACACAACAAAGAGGGAAAAATAAAAGTAACTGTAACGTATTCAACAAATCAACGTGGTGACAACAAGTGAGAAAGAGACGAAGTGAAGCTAGGTGAACTTTCTTTCAAAAGTAAAGAGGTTCGGTTTCTTTCTTTTTTTTAAAAATTTGACTTTCATCCTCCGATTTGGGGACCAAAAAATGCCAAAAAATCAAGCCACGATTGATTGGTCGCAGCCGCAACAAACGCAGATATCTATGCTAGTTCTATGTGTCGTTATCAAGGAGATTAAAAGTAATGGAGGATGCTCTGTAGGCGGCGCGCTTTTCCCTTTCGTCAACCCGCAGCCACCTCCCAATCGTCAGCCACCCCCAACCTTTGACACGGGTCAAACTTCCATCTATTTATAGGTAGTTACCGGAACATGTATAGAGGTGAAGTGATGTGCCGTGATAGTCGCGATATATTATTTATTGAGATTGTTTTGGTCTCTCTTTACTCATCACCACGAGAATTTCTTGAAGTTTTCCCCTGGACTCTGCCTTTGCTAAAATCTCGAATCTAGATCTAGATCTAGATCTAGAGTTGTAATCTAGTGTCAGGTTGCAGATTGCTGTTGTTATCCAGTACATTCCAGAGATTAAATAAATTGGACTAGACTCTAGTAGTAGACTCTTCTTCTTCTACTTCTAAACCTTCGAGATTACAAAGGCCAAGCCTAGGCTTGTAAGGATTCGTTTTGTTAAAAGTGTTGTTTAACACAAAGTCTATGAAGTTAGCAAACCTAACACATTGTTTTCTAACGAAATGATGCTTAAATTGACTTTTATATTGTCAATAAGAGATCAAGTTTAATCACCTAATCATTTAAGTAAGGAAGTGGCTATCCTCGCCCGGGGTGAGAATAAAAACCCTACGATTGACCTCTCACCCCGGGTGAGACTTGCCAGCGTTGGCTATTCTCACCCAGTGTGAAACAAGACCTGTTTTTCCTAATTTCGAAATGCTTTCTATCGGTGTGGATGATCAAATTGACAAAGGCAACGAAAAAAATGACGTTATAGCACAAAAGTAAGCTAATTTGATCGTCTACAAAGATGCTATGGCCCTTTCACTTTTCGAATCGACCGAACTACGCGGGTCACCATTTTGTTTTGCCCG
>NW_004797279.1:1707298-1716724 GCF_000002075.1 Aplysia californica | reverse complement strand
GAGACTTGCTTCATCATACAGATAGGTGCTTACCTATCTATCTGTATGATGAAGCAAGTCTCACTGCAGGGATCTAAACAACAGCTGCAGGCTCGAGTAACTTTCATCAAGAGTCTTAAGTTAAGTGTCATAGGAGTCCAGATCTAGAAGAGTAATAAGTCTAGATCTAGTCAAATGTCTAGTTAGTCTAGTCTAGTCTAGTACAATCTTGATCTAAGTCTATAATAACGTTGACAGACTTGGTCTCGTTCCAAGAGTTAAGCTACCGTATAGTGATAGATCTAGTCGATCTAGATCTAGATCTAGCTCCTCCAATTCTAATACACAGCTAGAGGTAGGATAGAATCTAGAAGAATACACAGTTCTTTAATCTAGATGTAGCTGATAATTATAAGTTACGAAGTGATTATTCGGACTCGAGTCCGAATATGAAAAAATGTTATTCGGACTCTGATTCTTGTCCAGCATGACATCACTTCCGACTTCCGACTTCCTGTGACTCGTGACTCCGGCTTCCTGTCCTGCCTCACTCGTGACTCGCCTCAGGCTGGGTAGAGACCGGGATTGCTTCGGGCAAAAAGGCGTTTTGTGCAGGAGCCGAGTTGTTATCTTATGATGAATTTGAGGCCGGCTTGAAAAGTTATAGCGCTTCTAATAAATGTTTATTTGTCAAGAGATCATCAGAAGCAATTAAAGATGGCTCGTTAGCGTGTGTCGGGGTCGGATGGGCGGCCTGCACACGTGTGGCTGTGTGCGTGTCAGGGAGGGGGGGGGGGGCACTATCGGTCCGGGCGTTGAACGTCGCATACGCATCAGTCTTTTTCCCCCTGGCAACTGATCATTATTACAATAATAAGCTAATCTTGACGTAGATCTACGTAATGAATTGTGCGCTGGTCTATGGAATCAAAAGTTGCCGTATGCTCAGCTGGCTCTACACAGCAACACAACTTTTTCTTGGTAAACAATCGAGATGACACAGGCTTGTGTATTGGAACGAATTGGTCTTTTTTTTTTACAGCTCATAATATGCAGGTGCCAGGTGGTCTGCTAATCTTCAATTTTACCTTTTTCTACAACAAAGAAAGTGGGAAACATGGGGATGGGGTGGGGGCGTGGGCGTATCAATGAGGCGGCGGGCATCGGATCGGCAGAAAAGGTGTGGGGGAAACTAAAAAATGGCGGAAAATTGGAAGCACTGAACGTTAGATCTATAGAACGAAGACACTTCCTTTTTTCCGGACCCGAGTCCGAATAACATTTTTTCATATTCGGACTCGAGTCCGAATAAGACATTTTTTTATTCGGACTCCAGTCCGAATATGAAAAAATGTTATTCGGACTCGGCCTATAAGTTATAAGGACTAGAAATCTAGTATAGAAGCTGGGACTGCGGGTATGGTAAACCTTGCTTACCTTCTGATGATGTTACGCCAATTGGTTGAACAGGAACCAGGACTTCTTCTTCATGAAGTTCCAGATTCCAGATCATGGTCATGAGCAGGGGGGTGTGGGTGTGTGTGGGTGTGTCATGGCCACGGTCGTCGCCGTAATTGGTTCATCATGTGTCTCCTCCTCCAAACTAGAATCTACTGTCTTCACAATCAATAGGCCTTGCATTTAAATAATCAATAATCAGTTCATCCAATTCATTTTCGTCTGTGATTTGTCTCATTCCAATCCGACTGAGATCGTTCCACATCGATGAAATACGCCGCTCAGCTGATCGGTCCGCCATCTTAAATCAATTAAATTTTATGTAAACAAAAGCGCTCGACCACTTGGAAACAGAAAACAAGCAGTTTACTTACAGTAAACTCGGAAAAAAAACACCTCGTAGGGCAGAACAAAGAACTTAAAGTCAATAACAAACAGTTCATATTTGGTTTGAACAGCAGGAAATGGTACATTTAGATGTTAAACTGCATTCATGACAAATACCATTTCAGAAGTGAAACTACAACATGCGCAACTCACAGAACTATTTGTATCATGTTCACACATTCATGCGCACTGGGTTTTCCCGAAACGGCAATAAAATTCTCTTTCTTTTGGTATAATATATCAAGGAGATTAAAAGTAATGGAGGATGCTCTGTAGGCGGCACCGCACGCCTAATAGGAGCCCTCTCTCGCAGCGGAACTGTGGTCTACCTGCGCTGCGCTCACGCAATGAAATCTAGATAAGAAAGAAGGTTTTATTCCGAGATTAGGCAAGTCAATTTAAAAAATGCCTTCCACCTGCGTTGTGTTTAAGTATAAGAACCGATATATATGATGCTGCAGTGGACAGAAGTTTTCACAGCTGTTGTTTTCCTTTTTAAAAAATCTGAACGAAAGTGTTTTTATGCCCCCAGCGACACAATTTAGATCATTAACTTTAATAAGGGGCTGGCTGCGGCGCTACCTGCCAAGGCCAACCCGGGTAGAAAGGGGTACACTGTAACAACACCCCAGAAGAAAGACCGAGATACTTGATTTAAAAAAAAAATTCTTATTCTAGTGTGTGTGTGTGTGTGTGTGTGTGTGTGTGTGTGTGTTTGTGTGTGAGTGTGTGTATGTGTGTGTGTGTGTGTGTGTGTGTGTGTTTGTGTGCGTGTGTGTATACATATTAAACATTTTAATCAAAGTATAATATATTGCTTTCCAATGTGGGTGTAAATTAGATGCTATGCGCAGCGTACCTTTATTTTGACGGGACAAAATCTAGAGTCTAGGTTTCTACATGTATCTTGTTTTCATATATTTACTAATCATACAACACACCTTAACGTGTTGAGTTCAATCAGTCAGTCAGACTTGTTTTATGTTTTTAAGCCCATTCATCTCCTAATTACTATAAGACTGCTGTTGTCTAAATGTAGATATCGAGAGGCTCCATTAAAATATGAAATCAATACCCAACAACAATAGTGATGAATATCTTCTATGTTAAAGAAACACCAAACCATATCAGATGAGGGGAGGATGTAGGGTGTGGATAAGAGTTTGAGTCTTGTTTGATAGAACTATACTCAGTTTGGATCTTCTATTGTTGTAGTCTTCACCTAAGATCCTACAATTTATAATTCCGGTCCACTTAAGATTTTGCTGTTAAAAAATAAACCAAACAAAGCAACAATAAATTTTACTGCACTAGTTGTGATAAATTATCCCCTTCTGAAGTGTGAGGGACTAAAAACGCTGCTTTCCCTATCGTACTTTACTGAACAAAAAAAATTCAAGGGTCATCCATGCTCATGCATGGGATCACATCTCCGCTCTAAATCTCGATGCGAGGTACACGTTTGCTCCAGACGCAAGGATTTTACGATATAAAGGAATCACGCCCAGGTGTGAACTCTTCATCGACGCCTTTGATTTTGCCGAATATCGAACTCGCAATAAGAGCTCCTGTCTAGAATCATGCCGTCATATCTTAAATTCAGTTTTTAAAAAATACATTTTTCATCATTTCTTATTATAATTAAATCTTTTAGCTTCATGAAAGATTATCTTTATAATGTATGTTTGATAATTTTATGATACTTGTATAAGTTTTTTAATTTTTTTATTTTGCCGATCTTCTTGATTTTTAAACTATATACAACGTAAAACTCTTTAATAATTGAACAGCCCCTAGGCTTTCTCAGTTGCCTAGAACAGTTCGTATCACACACAGAATTTAATTTTTTTTCTCCCTGTCATTCTTTCCGTCATCCCGTCTGTTGATCACAATCTCTCTCTCTCTCTCTCTCTCTCTCTCTCTCTCTCTCTCTCTCTCTCTCTCTCTCTCTCTCTCTCTCTCTCCCTGCCTGCCTGCCTGCCTGCCTGCCTGCCTGCCTGCCTGCCTGCCTGCCTGCCTGTCTGTCTGTCTGTCTCTCTCTCTCTCTCTCTCTCTCTCTCTCTCTCTCTCTCTCTCTCTCTCTCTCTCTCTCTCTCTTTTATTCAATTTTTCCCATTCTCCTTCGTCCCTTCCCAAGGCCCGCCCCTCCTCTTTAATCCCAGCCCCATCCCCTCTTCCTTGCGTGCATTCCCCCACCCCGCCCACCCCCACAACGTGGCCCAGCCCGATAAGATTCTATAAAAAGAAACGCCACAGTTCGTGATTTAGCCCACACTCGGCGGCCATATTTGATCCCCACCGCGGCGTACTGCTCGTGGCACCGCGAAGAGAGAGAGAAGGCTCCATTAGTTCTAAACTCCTTGGTATATATATGTAATATTATGTGAGGGTTCCCGTGGAAAGAAGTGTCTATCCGATTGAGTAAATATTCCCCCTGTTTGTCTAAGAATTCAGCGTAATACGGCGACGATATGTCCTCAAAAAACTTATTTTAATATTTTCAATCACCTTTGAGCAAATTTCTTAAAACATATGATGTAGAAATGGTCTATCTTTCTGAATTTCATATAATTTCGTTTTCGATAAAAATGAAGGTCAGGGCCTATTTTTAGCGATATCTCAGAATAGCTTCTCGCACCTTCCGACGGGTTTTCTCAGAGCCGCTCACAATTACTCTGAAGAAACATATTATGCTTCACTTCACACAATCTTAACTCCATAAGCTTTTGTCAGAGCGTTACCTTAGAATTACTAAGTTCTATCTGACATCGTTGGCCTTTTTTTTTGTTGGAGTTACTAACAATTGTTCCTACAGAAAATCATAACAGTATTTGGATTCGATATCAAGATGTTAAATAAAAGGGTAGAATTCGAATTCATGATGTGAAACAAATTATTTTAAAATTCAAATTTCTCAAAACTAGTTAGCCTACTGAGCAGATGTAATTTTGTAATTCTAGGGCAGCGCAGTAGCAAACGAAGGGTAATTTTGAGGCACACTTCGAACCAGGGACACGAATTTGCACATTCAATAATAGGCCTACGTCTCAATGTGTTCATGTTGTCGCTGTCTTTTTAGTATTTAGGTGTCAGGTAAAGAAAACAGAATTGAAAAAGGCGTCTGAATAACGAAAGTTTTCTTCACCTTTAAACATAAAAGTGCCCACAAACACCGCGTCTTCAAGTTTTGTCGAAGGACCAGAATGCGCCGCTTAGTGCATCCTCGGTGAATTAAAACATATTAGTCAGGCATCATGGTGCTCGTCAAAATAATGAAATCGAAGAAATAGGTATTTTCCCTCCAGTTTGGCAATTTTTATCGATTTTTTTGTTTTTAGCCTCGCCACCTTTTATGTTCATATAAAAACACATTTCATTGCGAATTTTACTGGAAAAACGCCACTCAAAGGCTCAAAATATGTCACATGTACATTTTCAGTTTTCACGGACTCCCAACTTATTGAAGTTACCAAAGTTTGGCAGCAATTTTTTCTTTAATTTTACCTCTGCAGCCAGGCGACCCCCACCTCCTTCAATCGCAAATATCTTACTATTTAAGGTTAAGATAGGTATGTATTTTTTTCATTGAAAGGAAGTCAGATGAATAATCTAATTTACATCTGATTGAGGATGAGATATTTCCCTTGAACTTGAACCCAAAGTCTTCCATGAATTGTATTCGCTCGCTTGTATAATGGCGTTTCCTTTTGTTTGACACTAGGCCGCCTATGGTTTTTTTTTCTTTAACCGAAATACATTAAAACAATGCAAACACTTTTTAAAGCCCTCTCTTGTGAACTGCTATTTCCGGGGTACCTTGATAGTCGAAGCAGATGTTGTGCAGTTGCGAGCGCCGTAAAACCTTACTAAACAAAACGTAAACACATAAGGCTGAACGTATTACAGTGGAGTCCACTTATAACGAGTCCGGAAAAAACGAGAAGTCTGTTATAAAGACACTATTCTAAAACCCCGTTTTTTTCTTCTTTACCTTTGTAAATAAAATACTGCTATTGCGCTATCATACAAACATGCGAGTGGGTTATAGCGGAATATTGTTGCTGCTGTGTACAGTGCACAGTGCTTTAACTTTAACGATGTCGGGTATGCAGGCTCTACCGGACTAACGGGTTTATTTCCTGCCAACTTGCAAACCTACTATGGTTTTAATTGAAAACAATTTACAGGGTTCTCGCAGGAGCGACGGTGGACGTGCTCCTTGCTGGAGATCTTTTGCGGAGCCCACTTCAGGTATGAGAGGCAGAAGGGGTGGGAGACACATGAAAAGGCGAGCTGGCGTCAGAAGGCAGCAGTGGAAAGTTGAAAGACTGGCCAAGGCAAATATGCAAATCTTATATTTGGAACTGTGCAAGTATTGAGCAACGTGGTGTGGTGGTGGCAGAGCGGTTGGCATATACAGCGGATGTGGTATGCCTACAAGAAACTAGATTAGGGACACTAAAAACGTTTAAACCAGCAGGGTACACGGCATTCTATAACAGAACAGGACACGGCCAGGTAACCCTTGTGAAGAGCAACATTGAGAGCAGGGAAGCCAGTATGGGTTGTTGGGAGTCTGAGAATCTTCACTTGCTCGCTGTGGAACTCACGGATCAGCCAGTACGGAATGTCATAAATGTTTATGCTTGTAATGGATCTGTAGATGAAAAGGAATGGAGAAAGTTGAAAAACATTCGACAAACACTCTCTGGTCAGACTTTATTTTGCGGAGATTTCAACGCCCGAGGTATCCAATGGGGTAATATCAAGGACAACGCACAGGGAGTTGATTTAGAAAATGCTCTAGACTCGTGTGATCTAGCTATACTAAATGATGGGAGAATGACCCGCATGGCACAGAGGAAAAATGATATAGACAGTGCAATAGACTTGGCTTTAGTTTCTGTGCAGATGGCAGCTAAATGTAGATGGGACGTTTTGAGCAGTCACGGAAGCGACTATCTTCCATGCTTAGTCTATATCAGAAAGACTCTTGAGAAATGTGGCCCGAAGAGGAAGAGACCATTTAGATACACCCTTTTGGAGACTGACCCTATCACCATGCTACACAAGAACACAAAAGAGAAAAGCCAATGCATAAGAAAGGACATGATCAAACCCCCATGGTGGAATGAGGAAATACAGGAGCACTGGGTTATTAAAAGGAAAGCATTTAGAGCGGCTCAAAGGAATCGAATGAATCCAGAACTCCAGGAAGCTGCAAAAAAGGCATCAAAGACTTTTATAAAGAAACAGCAGAGCAGGAGAAAAACAAAAAATGGAAAGACTTTTGCCAGAATATTACAGGTGACAGATCCCTACAAAAGTTTTGAAGGTTTCACAAGGCAATGAACAACAGGCAGTCAAGAACATGCCTTCCTGATTTTCAGACAGAGGACAGTACGTGGGTTATATCGGAAGAGGAGAAAGGGCAGGCTCTTTTGAACAGATACCTGCGGCAAACAAATCAGAACAATGAGAACGAAAGAACGAGCATTCTAAGGGACATAGAAGGAAGATACTGGGAAGGAGAGGAAGAGTTAAAAGTCACATTGGAGGCTGTTCGAAATATACTTAAGACGGCACCTGACACAGCACCAGGCCCAGATGGGGTGCGTTATTTCCACATCAAGGATCTGGATGACCGCAACGTGGAGAGTCTCGCAAACATCCTGGATATTAGTTTGCATGACGGGTTGGTTCCACAGGATTGGCTGGACAGTTATCTTACACCCCTACCAAAGCCCGGGAAGGACCCCACAAAAATTGAGTCCTACAGGATTATCACAATGCAAAACACGGTGGGGGAAACTAATGGAAAAAATGGTGTCCAGATGGATGTCCAGTTTCTTGGAGCGCAACAATCTGATACCTGTGGAACTTGGCAGCTATCGCCCTGGTAAGGACACCTGGAGGAATGCGGCAATTTTGGCCTCCGACATATACGACGGTTTTGAGGAGGGAAAAGAGACACTAGTCGCCGCAATAGATCTAGAAGATGCTTATAGCCGGGTGCCCTTTAGCTTGATCATGCGAACTATGATGAATATGAAAATCGACTCTAAATTGGTGATCTGGGTAGGAAATGCCTTGTTAAAAAGAAAGGTTTCCTTGCGCCTTGGCAGCTGGGCTTCTGAACCTATTACCATAACCCCAGGACTGCCCCAGGGATCGGCCCTGTCACCAGTCTTGTTCAATATTTACACCATCGGCCTTACAGCCAATCAATTGGAGGGACCTGGCCGTACGCTAAGCTTTGTAGATGATGTATTGGTATATAGGCAGGGGAGAGATCGGGAGCTGATTGCAAGGAGCATGCAGGAGGAATTAGATCGAATTGGTGAATGGTGCGACCAGAACAATGGCAAACTTAATCCAGCGAAGGCAGGGGTACTGTGGACCAGTCTCAACAACAGAGCAGTCAAGGCTATCATGCCTACTGTCAATATACAAGGTACGCAGTTGGAAAGACAAGAGAAATTGAAGTACCTGGGCATTACCTTTGACTGCACCCTCTCGGCAAAAGACCATGTGATGAACATTTTCACCAGAGCGAGGAAAGGACTTGTTGCACTGAGAGTGATGGCTGCATCTATGCCCAAACGCGCCCTTATGATCATGCTTCAAGCGGTTGTACCGTATGTAGTGGACTATGGCCTTGGTATGCTCACCCTATCCAAAACCCAACTACATCGCCTCGAAGTCATTCAAAATGAAGGAATGAGAACTGTTCTTGGATGCACCCGTGACTCAGCAGCATCAGCGATGAGATATCTGCTGGTCCTGCCAACGTTAACCCACCGACACAAGCTAGCACAAGTCAAGGCCTACCTTCGAGTAACAGCAGACGAACGTCACCTTCTACATCTGAAAATTGGAAACCAAGTACGCCAAAGATTGAAAAGAGGATCTTCATGGATGGTGCAGGCGGAGCGAATATGTGCTGTGAAATTGAGGACATAAGAAGAGGATGTGACTGGATGAGGCCGGAGAAAGACAAGAGCAACTTCATGAAGGTGATAGCTATGCTAGGTCGAGAGTGTCCCGAGTGGCCAGCAAGTGCAACTAATGCGGAAATTGTGGCCATCCTTGAGGAACATTCAGTGATGGGTGATGTTGTCGTCTTTACCGACGGATCAATGAGGCGTGGCCAGCAATCTGGGTGGGCGTTCAGTGCTCGAGTTGACGGGAAGATAATTAAAGAACAGTCTGGAGCCTACGAGTGCACTACGTCGAGCATGGCAATGGAGGTCAAGGCAATAACAGAGGCGCTGGAATGGATCAGCATGGAAGCGTATAAACATGCCCCGTTTGTCACAGATTCGAGCAGCAGTGGCCGAATCATGCTCGACCCACCAATGGTGATCGCCAGATGCAAGGAGAGCCTTCACAACCAAGAGGAGACAGACTCCCACACACAGGGGCGAAGGCTGACTTGTTTGACAGGGTAATCAAAGGGAAATGGGACCAGATAGGGCCTGGAGATATCACACTCACACAAGTCACAAGAATATTACTGGCACTGGAGGCGGCAGCTCTGAGTTGTGAATGAAAACAAATCCTGAATTAATGTTGTATGTTTCTTCAACCGCTAAAATAATC
>NW_004797279.1:1696784-1707198 GCF_000002075.1 Aplysia californica | reverse complement strand
GCCCAGCTTTATTTTCCTGAACGTTCGGAGAAATAGTGCCCAGCTTTATTTTCCCGAACGTTCGGAGAAATAGTGCCGGCCTAAAAGAATAGTGGACCACGTGATTAGATTGACCAATTAGCCTCAAGGTGTCAGGGTCGAGGGTCAAAGGGCACAGTCGTGATGACTGAAAAACCCGGTAAGAGACGTCAGTCGATTGCTGGCAGTGGAACAGTGAGGACGTAGAAAACTGAGTAGGAGAGTGAGTAGGGGAGCTCGGAAACGAAGAATAGCGGACCACTAGGCACCAGGGGCGCCATAGCGAAAGTAGTTCCGACCGGTGGTCCGGTAAAGTACAATCTTACCAATAGTAGTGTTAGCAGTCTAGATTTAGATCTAGATCCATACAGTCGAACCTGCCTTAACGGAAACCAGTACAAAATGGAAACCTATCGTAACGGAATCTCCCCACTTCTCTACCCCCTGGATAAATTCATCTAACTTAATTACCTGTATTGCCTGTGTATAAAACGGAACGGAGTGTCTGCGTACGGTAGGGGCGGGCACGAAACGAGCCGAGTACTCATTTGTCGCGAGAAATGCCCTTCCCGTCGCTGTCCGGTACCGAGAAGTGATATTGCTCGTCGGCTTCACACTTCACATTATAACAACAGTAACGAGAGTGAGAGAGTGAGAGGCGAGAAATGACAACGCAGACAATGCCACCCATCATTGTGCCGTCCTGTGTGTGAAACTGAAAGGGAGGGGAGAGGGTGGCGAGACGAGGCGAGTGGGGAGTTGATCAGGGCCTAGGCCTAGATCTCCCTACCTTCCTTCACTGCCTGCGCCTGCGTAACAGGGCTAGCCTAGTTTAGATCCCCGCCACGACCGGCCTTCTCGCTAAGCGAGTTGCTCGAACTGCGAGGCGAGAAGAGAAATTGGTCACGAGACGAGAAGCATTTCTTGAGACACGAGACGAGAAGCATTTCTCGAGACAAGAGACGGGAGCATTTCTCGGTACTGGTTTCGGCGAGAAGTAGGTCAGCTTCTCGGTCTTCTTGCTCGGGAAGGGAAAAACGCTTCCCGCCCGTCTCTAATGTGTATGGTAACTGGACATGTGTACGGTAACCGGGCACCTAGTCTCTCCTAGTCCTAGACTCAGTATCTACGTACACAGTAACCGGGCACCTAGTCTCAGTATCTACGTACACGGTAACCGCAATGAAAATAAATCAATATATTTGTCCTGTGCTGTCTCTTCCTGAAAAAAAAAGAAAGTCCTACAAGCGTCTTGTCAGGCTCGCCGTCGTGACCAGTCAGTAAACCTTCGCGTGTGCATCCTACGTGCATCAGGCTTTCCCGCGCGGTGAAAATTTGGTCCACGTTTGCGGGTGATTTAGCGGACCCGGCCGAAGCGTAGGTGACTAACTTTGTCAACCTCGGTCTGTTCTATTTCCGAACCAATCCGAATGAAACTCGGCAACCAATCAGAAAATAGGGCAGACTAATGATATATGTGGACGTTGAAGTTCGTACACATAAATTAACCAATACTTTTGGTGTCGGGAACACTTTCGTATCGGGTACACCGAAAACTATAAGGAGTTTGAATTTCAACGCCGTGATGGTAATAGATCTATCTATCCTCTATTGTGTGCTCAAATTTGAACGTTCTGTGTCAAGTAGTTGTTTAGACCCGATCGTAAATCTACGGCTACCCCTCTATTCAAAGTGGCTTCCCATGGAGACCGGCCATTTTCCCCTCACTCTCGCGGCAAATGTATGTGACCTACAAATCCCCGCATGACTATTCCGGGCCCGTTCATTGGTCACTTGAAATAGGGGCTATGGCGGGCGCACGCATCCGGTTGTTTTTTTATCTCTTCCCTTATAACATCGGAATGGGGCTATTCCGAGGCGAGGTTATCTCGACTCGGGGTGTTCGCGTCTCAACGGGGAAAAATTATTTTAATTGTACGGCATGCTAGATTGAATTAACTTATCTTTTACGGTTGGCATGGTCTAAAGTCATCATAAAACGCCCCTTTTTTCGCAAAATCGTAGTATGTACATCAAAATTTTAATTATAACAAAATAACTACGTAATGGGTAGTGAATCTGACTGCAGAAATGATTTCTACACCCAAAAACACATCGGGTAGCCAAGTTTCTCTCTAACACTCCAATTAGTTACCGAGATATCATCGATTTTCTTACAGAATCTGCTACTGCGTGGTCCACATTTTAAGAGTATTCCTATGTGGGTCATCCATATTTTTCCGACCTTTACAACCCCATAACTTGTTTATTTATGAACCGATTCTTAAAATTCAAGAAGCATTTCTTAGAATTGAAAATTCTTTCTTAGGTACCAAATAAAAAAGGGCTATTTAAGTGAAAAATTAAATTTTCATTGGCATTGCTACATTGTGAGTACTGGTTGGGGTCACCAAAGTTCATTCAAAGTCTTTAGGCTGCGAAGTATAGGGCTCAGGGCTCCGGAATGAGGGGATTATTGATTTTTTTAAATGTACAGTCGGGGGAGGGGTGGGCATGAAGACAACACCAGATGACAAAAACTGAACTTGGAGTTCTGAACTGCCCGGTTACCCTCCTATGTGACACTGAGACTACATGCCTGGTTGCCGGTTACCGTGTACGTAGATGAGGCTACATCCCCGGTTACCGTGTACATGACGCTGAGACTACGTGCCGGGTTGCCGGTTACCGTGTCGTGTTGGTAGACACTGAGGCTAGGTGCCCAGTTACCGTGAACGTAGGCACTCCGAAAACGGAAATCTGTCTGTCCAACGCAGAAACGGAAAGAAAATCCGGTCCCTTCCGAGGGTTTCACCTGACTCACCTGTCTCTAAGACGGAAAATGCTTTACCCGCTCAGCCCTGATTTGAAACAAAACTGGCAAGATTGGTTCCGCCGGCTCTAGATCTAAACTTAACGCAATGGCCCTGCCGCTAGTCGAGGAGGGGGAGTTTAGTAAGGGGTGCAATTTATTTTGGGGTAGGTGTTACCTCATCATGTGAGCCCTGGGGGATGTAGATGGTCAGGATAGTGTGGGTGTGAAATCTCACGACTGCCCGTGAGAGTGCTCAAGTAGCGAGCCACTAAGGAAACTTTCCTGGACAGCCAGAAGCCAGTGGTGTGAAATTAGTTTGACCAATGCCTGCCACCCTGATCGTACGCCTGCCGAGTAAAGAGTTCCTCAAATCGTTGTGTTACATGATGGCAGTGAGGATGGCATTGGTTGACTGTACTTGTTACACCGGTGGGTGGGGCTAAGGGTGGAAGCAAAGGTGATGTTCAAACGTTTCTGTTTTTAATAGGTCAAACAGTGGTCCTATGAAAGGCAAGCACTGGTGGTAATTGGATGTAAGAGTGACGCAATTCATTACCAGACAGGATAGCAGTTGAGAGGTCTGAAGCTTTGACCACTGCTAGCAGATCGGACAAGTGATCTTTCATCCCACCGGCTAGGCCTTTGAACCCCCCCCCCCCCCCCCTCTCTTTCGATTGCCCCCTAAATTTCCCCTAAGACAAAAAATGTCAAAGGCGGAATTTTTTTCTGGCTCCCTTGCGATTCCGTCTTACACAGGTTCGATTGTACTCATACACAGACTTACTATTTACTTTAGCATGAGTAAGCCTACTTTACTGCCATGCATGTGCAGTGTTCCCTCCTAGTGCCTAGATCAGTCTAGATAGTCACTGGCAGGGCATCCATTTGAATGAACTCACAAAAATAAGCGAGTTTGGGGTGAGGTATTTCCTTGTGTTGTCCATTTGTGAAGATGGAATTGGATCTGTTGCCGACTCAACTCGCGTCACACAACTGTCCCCTCACACATTTGCAGAGATAATATAACAACCTTTTAGGAAGGGCTTTCGTAACGAGCGACCACTGTATTTTTTACTTTCCGTCCCATCTCAACTTAGCTACCAGTAGTCCATTTTCTAAGTCTTACTTATAGAAATATTGCATGCGCTGAACATGAATATCAACTTCATTTCCGTCGCAAATTAATAGTTTTTGAAATATCTCATTATTCTGAATGAACCAATCTGCCCCCCTGGGTAAAAGAAAATCGGGGTGGGGGGGGGGGGGGGGGGTTACAGGGAGGCTGGCTGCTCCCCTTGGGTAAAAGAAAATCTGGGGGGTTACAGGGAGGCATGCCCCACTGTTTTAACCCACAATTTGATATTTTACAGTTAGACTAGACATTTTTTTGAAAATAATTGATTTGCGACAGTTTCAGTGGCTTTATCTGTGATCTGCAGCGAACGGTGCTGCAGTTTCACCCCCGAAGCAGTGCATCAGTGTGCGGGAGAGTGAAAGGAAAAATTTACAGAATCCCCAGATTGGGCACTTTTCGGTAGTTCCCACCCTTCTTTTGGCCTAGATCTAGATCTATTATAGACTCTGATGTGCGGTGAGCGAGAGAACATCAAATTAAATTGAACCTAAAGTAACTGTAAAAGCCAGCTCTATTCGGACTCGAGTCCAGTTAGATTCTTTTCTATTTGGACTCGAGTCGCAAATAAATGTTTTATTTATTGGAACTCAGCTTCTAAGTGAGTTATGTGAGTGTAAGGAGTAAAGAGGTTACATAATATAACTGTCGTCGGGGGATTTTACGAAAAACCAGAATTAGAACTAGAATTACTTTACCCACAAGGACTGTGTAATTGTGTCAAAAGTCAAAAGACTGCACTGTCATTGCCCAATGGCAGTGTCTAAGTACACAGTAACCAACAACTTTGGGTCTTTCCACTGCTGTTACAGCATCATCATTACTACTACCTCCTCCATTCGTCTTTCCACATGTTTAATTTCATCTTGTTGTGTATTATAGTTTTTCTGTAAATGATAAAAAAAAAAATCACATTGCACAAAACTGACAGCCGGTGGCCTCTTCCCAACACCTCTTCCCCCAGCAGGCCGAGAGTGTGTGATTTTTATTAGGTTAGGGGGGCAAACCCCCCTACTCTTGGGGCCAATAATTGGGTGGCGGGATCTACTGAAAAAGCGCCCAATCTGGGGATTCCCAAATTGACTATGCCAAAATGGCCGTCATCTGAGGTGGGACATCACATCTTCGTCTAGTCCTGATAGAGCTAGGATTTGGGGTAGAGTTAGGGTCAGGCCAGTCAGGCCTAGTTCTCTTCTGTACTGTAGTGTTTGTTGGGGTGGTTGCTCTTTACGGAAGTCTTTCCACTTTTTATAGTCTTTTAGTAGGCTGAGTCTGACCTCGGAGCTCAACATCAATTGTGAAGCCAAAATACTGACAAGAGTAAAGACTCCCTGGGGTGTGTTGAAGTTGAGTTAGTCTAACGGTTCATTCCACAGAGTTCACTTTACTTATTTGTACAACGGCAACCGACCACGGGCCACAGTTAGAATAGTTAAATGGGAAAACCTTGCAGTTTTCCTGCCAAATTCACTTTTTTTTGGTGACAAATTGGCCTCAGCTAATAATGGTCATTCATTTGTTACAAATAGACCTACAAATGTTTTCCACCCACTTGTCTTCTGATCGAGTGTGTATTTTTAATCAATCGATGCAAAGAAACCAATTTTGTTGAAAATTAAATGAGATTTCAGATTTAAAACCATTTGTTGACGTTTTCAAATCGAGTAAGTAACTTAAGTCTGTAACAACAGTCTTGTCTTGCAATTTCTTTCCTCTGTGATCTTGATAACTGTTATTATGGTCTAGTTTGACTGTACTATGTGTGTATCAAAGTAAAGCTACCTCCGTGTCGTTTTGATGATGGTGTGCTTTTTATTTATATCTAGATGGAGATGATGTCACAGTGCCAATTGGAGTGAATGAATCGCCTCCCCCCTACACCCCTATAGCACAGGGTGGCATTCCTATGATCAACTGCAGGGTGTGCGAGGCGACCATTAACTTGGAAGGAAGACAGCATCTGCATGTCGTCCGCTGCACCGTGTGCACAGAAGCTACGGTAAGTTTGTTACCTAGTGGTTAAGCTCTTGGATTCCAAACACAGGGTCGTGGATTTGAATTTGAATCTTGTCAGGGGCCAGACGTTGTGTCCTTGGGAAAGGCACTTTACACATGTTTTCCTAGCTTCACCCAGGTGGGAATGGGTACCCAGCTATAGATAGAATTATCTTTTATCTATTTTGTTAATGTTTAAGCACTTAATAAAATCAGCTGTTTACACTGTTATAAAATGCTTCAGGTCCAGGGATGCTGAGAATGTTTCTGAGTGTTTTAGGGTCTGCCGAGGTAATGATAGGAGGCCGTGTTGTGAAATCAGGCGCTCGTCAAAATAATGAAATTGAAGAAACTGGCATTTTTCCTTCAGTCTGGCAATTTCTTTTATTATGTCTTTTTTTAAAATTCAACACCTTTTATGTCTATTTAAAAACGTTTTGCTGAGTGGCTTTTACGGAAAAGCGTTGATTGAAGGCACAAAAAGTGTAAATTTACAGTTTCTACGAACTCTCAAGCTTTGGAAGTCATCAAACTTTGGCTGGTGGCTCTCGTGGCCTAGAGGTGTTAGCCTCTCATTCAAAGGTCCTAGGTTTGAATATGGGTAGCGACCGAAAAATGTTCTTCTCGTTCTCTAAAATTGTCTCCTTTCACCTCCTTTCCTGCTCTCTAGCAATGTTTTGTCGTCTGCTTTTGTTTCCACTTTTTGCCCCTCACCCCTTTTGCCCCCTCCTCTGGGCTCCTGACTCTTTCTGCAGCCTTTCTACTGCTACTTCTTGGCTCCTTCTTACTTCTGTCTTTCAGCCACACCCCTGATCTTCTAGTAGGAAAACTCTACACTTGGGCAAGGATGAAAAATCTCGGAGGGCCCATGTGCAAGTTGCGCATGTTAAAGAACCCTAGGTGGTCTAAAATCGATAAGAGTAGGTTTCGGCCTCTACCCGGGAAAATTCAAAATTTCCTACCAACCAAAAAAGTTTAATGAGTCCCGCGCGCAAAAGTGAAACTGTAAGAAATATTGATTAAAATCACTTGTGGCCATTGAGACCAATTCTGGTGGACAAGAGCTGTTCTCATCACCTGTCCTTTTCTTTTTCTTGCTAGATCACCTTTAACTTATTATTTTTCCGTAGATATTTCAACAGTAGAGTCCAGGTTATTGTCACTCTTTTTTTTTTCATATTAAAATTTTCTAATAGTGGAACCTGATCTAATGATTAGTCTAATGGTCACCTGTTCGTACCACCACTTCCTACTTCCTCCCTTGCTCTTTTCTTTATTATAATTACACTGTCCAAGACCTCCACCTCTCTGAGATAGCCACTGTTCTCCTCGACAATAGCTGGTGTCTAGGACAATTTAGACGAGTGTATGTCTGCTCGACCTTTGAGTTTGGCTCAAGGGCATTTTAAATTATTTTTTTGTGAGCCCTCCTGTACGTTCGGTCAGATTTTTCTTTGGTTTCGGGGGTATTCTCTTGTTGGCTATAACGACCGTCATTACAGAATAATAAAACAGTTGTTTTGTACCCATTTGGTTTGTGGCGGGTGCCCGGATGAAACACGCGTTCTTTTCTTCTTTCAGTGGTGATATTATTATTATCCTTGTTTGTTTATACTGGTAATTACTGGTGAAATTTGGTTGTATACTGAGGTCTGTGGTATAGCAGTTAGGGTTTTTTTAGTCACTGAGATCGATTCCCAGGTCGGAAGATACTTTTATCGAGTACAGTGTCTGATCTTAGTTTTTCTACTTGGACATTGCGTCCCTCTCAGCCTGCCAATGTTTGCTCTGACAGGAGGTGGGGTCAAAGTTTGCCTCCTAAATGATCTAAATTGTGTTGATGGGGGTGTAAATACCTGTGCATAACAATTTTTTAAATTGTAAGTTTGGCCGCCATTTTGCTGATTTGCATTAAATTTAATCCCAATGCAGAATGAACCTCTGTGATTACAGCGGGTGGTTAGAGTTGAAAGGCACCTTTGGTAGATCCTACTTCTTTTCTTTCCCTTGGTTGTTCTCGCCTGTTTTGTCTAACTTTTCCCTTGCGCTAAATCACCATTAAAATGCTGATGTGCCTCTCTTAACTTAATTCAGACGAATGAACAAGCAAACAAAAAGTGTGTTCAATGACCTTCTGCAGTTGTGAGCGCTGTGTAAGATACTTACAAAAATAAACTTTCCCCAAAAAACCCCCAAAATCCAAAAAGTGATTACAGACTATCTCTTACCGTTCCTGTTTGAAACTTTCTTTCCTCCAGCCGATCCGGCAAGCCCCTGCAGGCAGGAGGTATGTCAGGTGTCCGTGTAATCTGCTGTTGGTCTGCCGTGCTGGAGCGCCCCGCATTCTCTGCCCGCGAGAAACCTGGTGAGTGGAGTGTCCTGATCTGTTCTCCGTTATGTGTGCTGTGGTGTACAGGGGGTGTTCTTTTAATTTTAGTGAGAGTTTTACGGGACTTCCAACACAGTTCATATAATAAGTGCTGAATATTAGAAATGTTTCTAAAAGAGGGAGGGGAGATAAGGACGATAGATCTTTAATGGAGAGGATTCTTGAGAGCTTGTTTTAAATCATTTACTTAGGGCTAGTCCTGAAAATAATGATTTTATTAATAATAAAAACTCTGTATGCCCCAAAATTGATGAGAGCCTGGTTTCTCAGCGTCATGAGATATTTTCAAGCTGAGATATACGTTCGTTCAGGTACGTTTGTTCAGTGTGCAGAAGGGAAAAAGTTTTACATGTTACGGAGTGGTGTGCTTTTAGGTCCATAAATTGACTTAACGGTCCAAATCAAGAAACCCGCATACAAATTTTGCTAAAATCTATTGTTTTTTCTTTTCTTTTTACTGTGGCGGCAGATCTTTCTCCGCTATGGGAAATAAAAAACAAATTGATTTAAGAAAAATGTGGCCTGCGGATTTCTTGTACTGAACAGTTACTTTGTTTGTTCCTTCAGTAAGTTGTTGTTGTTGTTGTTATAGATCCAGCAACAGCTGGGCTCTCGCCCTTCTGTCCAATGCCATGTAGTCATGTAGTGATAAGTGCAGGTTTGCTGCAGTTGCTGTAATGTTCCATAGAGTGTGTTGTCAATGTTAGGGCTCGGAGGGAGAAGGGTAGCTCTGATGTCATTTAGGGCTGTGCAGTGGAACAGGTGATGCTCCACAGTCTCATATGCATAGTCACACAAGGGACACATTGGGGGAAGTTCCGGGTTTATTCTGTTCAGGTGGAAGTTGAGCTGTATATGTTCTGTTCGTAGGCGGAAGATCATGGTCTGTTTCTTTCTCTGAAGGCGGTTGATATTGTCATTCGTTTTTGTTGTGGTCATATGTTTGAAAACTGCTCTGCCTGTCTTTCCCAGGGCCCATCTGTTCATCCAATCTTGTTTGTTGTTGCTTTTGATGATTTGTTATGCAGTGTTGTATGAAGTTGGAGTGTTGGGTTGTTCCTGTCTAGATCCCCGTTTGGCAAGTGTGTCTGCTCTGTCATTTCCAGGTATGTCTGAGTGTCCAGGGACCCACTGCATTACTAGGTTGATGCCACAGGATGTTATCAGATGATGGGATCCAAACAGTATATGGGTCAAATCTTGGTTTAGATGATGGTCATTTTCTATGGCTTGTAATACTGATAGTGAGTCAGTGAAAATCACAATACTCTGTGCTTTTCCAGGATGAGTGTCAAAAACTGTGCGGAGATGGTACAGTGCTGTTTCAATTGCCATCATTTTTGCATCGTAGTTGCTGCATTTCTCTCCACAGGCTGCAGAGATCTCATTGGAACTTCCATCTGGGTACTGTATTAGTATTCCATATCCGGCTTTGGTTGTGCCTTTGAATGCTGAGCCGTCCGTATAGACGTGTATCCAGTCATCTGAATAGCTGTCGATTGTTTGATGTGATGCAAGCATCAGCATCACTGGGTTTGAAGATTTTGTGCTCTTGTCTTTGAGAGATGTTGTAATGATTGGCTTTTTTAAAGAAAGGTGGGGAGGGATGTTTTGGTTGACTCTTTTGTTTTTTTTTCTGTTTTGTGGTAGTTGGTGGCTCTCCATTAGTTCTGTGATGTGATGCATGATTGACTTTTGTTGAATTCGTTTCTTTGGTTTCCATGTTTCTGCTAATTTCCTGTTTGGGTGGTTAGGGCACATTCTTTTAGTTCTTTCATGTAGCTCCAAAACTGCTTTATCTCTGCGGATTCCCAGGGGTTCAATATTTGCAAGGATTTCGCACGTGGTGGTAGATGTGGATCTCATGCCACCATTTATAAAACGAAGGGCATTGTTTTGGACCTTGTCAAGGGTGTTGCAAGTAGTTGTACTGCACATAGTGAGTAGGCTATTGCTGTATTCCAGGGAAAATCGGACATAACCCAGGTATGGAGCTCTCAGAGTTTGTTTGTCTGATCCCCATGAACTGCTTGCGAGTTTCTTTAAAAGTTGGAGTCTTTTTTTT
>NW_004797279.1:1634594-1695728 GCF_000002075.1 Aplysia californica | reverse complement strand
CTGCCTGCCCTGTTTTACAGAGGCGAAAAAACGGTTAAAATGTTCGGCTTTCTTCTGGTCTTCAGTGATGGTGCTGCCTGAAAGGAAAAAGGGTTTAGGGTTGCTTTTTGTCTTTCTCCCGAGAGGTTGCTGACAAGGGACCAAGCCTTTGTTCCATTGTGGCGGAGGTCAAGATCTTTGCAGGTTTGAGTCCATTTCTCTTTTTTGGCCTTTTTTACTGTCACTTTCACCTGAGCGCAGGTCTTGTTGTAGTGTATTTTGTTTATTGTTGATGGTGATTTTTCTGCCAGGTGGGGAGGTGATCTGTATAAAGATAGGCCTGTGATCACTTCCTATGTCATCAATCACTTCGATGCGACAGGAGTTTTTAATGTCGGATGAGCAGATGGTGAGATCAGGCCGGCTGAGAGTCAAGTGGGCTCTGTGAAGTAAGGTAGGAGTTGAGCTGACATCTTGTAATACAGAGTTGCTTGTTTCGCACAGCTCCTCAATCTTTCGGTCTGTGCCGTTATAGTTGACGAGGCCCCATTCTGGAGAGTGGCCATTGAAGTCACCCGCACAAATGGTTTTTTGGTAGCTGGTTGCTTGCAGATCAGACAAGTCGCATGTTGTCTGTGGCTGTAAATATTGTAAAGTGTGTACTTCCTACCAATGTGCCATATGGTGGCCTTCTGGATGTCTGTCGGTTGGGCAGATGATAAGTGTACGACATCTCCCTGAACATTGTTTCGCAGGTAAGTGACTACACCACGGCATCCTGTGCATGTGCAGGCGTAACTGGTGTATCTTGTGAGGTTCAGGTCCGTACCTTTGTGTCGGGTTTCTTGAAGGAGGGCAACATGAATCTGCTTGTCCTTCAGTACTTTGAGGAGTTCTGTTTTCTTGTTCCTCAAACCACAGATGTTGAGTTGCAAGAGGTTGATGGAACTCTTCTTCTGGTTGGGGGTGTAACTGGCTCCCTTCTCAAGCCGAGAGCTTTTCGGTGCTGGTTTAGCACTGTTTCTGTGTGTATCACCAGTAGCTGACTTGTCGCTCAGAGCAGCCTGGTGATTGTGCTGCCTGGCGCGGACCTTGTTTAACGAGGCGACGTCCGAGCTCGCATGTAATTTATTTCTTTGTGTCATGGCATTGTGGACTGGGGTGTCTGTGGACTGTCTTCCCACCCTGAGAAGAGGCCATTCATGTTGAGGATAGGAGGGTACTAGTTTTCATGAGACTGGAAAGACCTAACTGCCATGTGACCGTGTAATTCCGGTAGGGTTCACGTTGCCCATTCCCCGCCACCAATGGCTACTGGCTAAAGTTTTCTATTCTTTCATGAGGTATTGGCCAAGTTGGAAAGCCATTGGACCGTCACGTCCTGGGTCGTTGTGCCTTTACTAAGAGGTTTCACGGCCAGAAAGCAAGTCGGGCATTCCACTCGGTCCATCCCCTGCACCCAGACACTCTCAAACTGGCTGGTACCTACTCAACCACAGAGGTTGTGTTGATAAAAGTAGTAGAGGTGTTAGGCAGATTAGACACCCACTCAAGGGAGAGTAGGGGTGTGTTAGTGAGGAGCATAGCGTCTACCACGCATCGGTGGGTTCTGCTTCCTGCACCTTGTGGGGCCACACCTGCTCCCATCCTGTTGTAGGAAACGGGGAGGTTGGTTTGTTGGCGCTAACAACTCGTCATTCGCCAGAGCCGTGTCAGTGAGGACAGGGACCACCACGGGCAGGTACGGTTGGCTGGATTGGGAGAAGCTGTTTGAGAGGCTTTGGCATTTCTCAATATTTAAATGAGACCCATCACCAGTCCTTGATCCCCTCCTTTAGTAAGAGAAGTATTATTTAACTCTTGATGCATCTTTCTCTTCCTCAGTAAGAGAATTATAACACTCACCGATGGTCCTGGTTTTGCTCACTTTCCGTTGACATACAAGTGTGTCTATTGTGAAGAGAACTTTGTGGTAAGTGCTGTTATTCACATTCTCTTTAGGCATTGAGGAGAAAAAGTAGAACATTACAAGCATAGTTTCATCATTAGTGTCTTTGGTCTCGCAGAAATTTTCCGTTTCCTTATCGATGATACTTCTCTTTTGTTTGGTCTGATTCAAGCTTTATATCAATCAAATGATTTGAGGGGAATACATAGATCTATGTAGTTCAGACATTATTTCATTTTGGAGAAAAATCACGTCAGCGAGCTGTGTCAAATTAATGTATTAAGCCAAGAAAGCGAAAATTTTCGGGAGAAGGAGAAAACTTTTCATTCTTTTAACAGTTGTACCATCTTTATGTATTCATTTTTTGCCTTTTTCAACTTTTTAAAGAATTTGAATTTATACTAGGTTTTCTTGAGCACGTACAACCGATATTACAGACAAAGAAACAACAATTTAAAAAAAAACCTACTTTAAAACTCTTACCAAACAAACAAAATTTTGGGCTTATAAACACCTGAATGCCAGGCCTATGATATATTTTTGATATATGCCCACATTGATCTTAGTAGTGATTTGTTTACCGTTAAGCAAGATTGGCTCTTTTTCTCAATGCATTGTTATTTCATTAATAAAGAAATTATACAATTTTGAATAAGAAATTATTTTGTAAGAACTATCATTGCTGATTTGTTTTCTCAATCCTTTGTTTTTCAGGTGAGGACAGTTTCACCTTTTGCCAGATGTCCCAGTTGTAGAAGATTGTAAGTTGTCTTGTTTGCTGTGCAAATCATGTTGCTTATCAGTGCCTGTATGTCGTCTTGTGATAAAACAATTTTACACTAACCCTAAGAAGTAAACTACAGAATTTATGGATGACGTTCCTTTATACATTATGGTCCAGTGTTTAAAAAGCAGTTAAAACAACCCCCCCCCCCCCCCCCCCCGCGGCACTGTGCTGCTGACTGAAGTGTCTTTAGGCCATTCCCAAAGGGGGGACATTAACATGTTCTTTTGCACAGTAGAATTGTAAATGGGCTGATTCATCAATGTCATACTCATAACTGTGCCTGAACTGCAACAGGGAACTGCTGCTTTTTCTTTCCTAATCCTTATCGTTCTTTTTCTTCTACTTCTTTTGTATGTTTGCCACTTTCTTGTGACCCTTTATTTTCGGGGTGTCTTGATAGTAGTGCTGTGCGATTTTGAGGGAACAAAAATTCATGGAAGCTTCGAAGCGTGAGCTCACTATTCATGACATTCGAATACCTCCGTCTAATGTTTTTTTCTTATATAATATATTAAGCATAAACCCAGACCTAAGGTCCACTATTCTACATTCGCTAGCTTTTCACATCGCTGTCGAATGATTTTTTTCTTATATGTGATAAGCCCAGACCTAACATGCGCAATTCACAGCACCGTCGAATTGTTTTTTCTTATATAAGATAAGCCCAGATCTAACTTTCGCAATTCGAAACGCAGTCGAATCGTATTTTCTTATATGTGATAAGCCCAGATCTTACTTCTGGTATTCACAGCGCCGTCGAATTTTTTTTTTTCTTATATAAGATAAGCCCAGATTTAACTTCTGCAATTCGAAGCGCTGCCGAATCGTTTTTTCTTATATGTGATAAGCCCAGATCTAGCTTCCGCAATTCGAAGCACTGTCGAATTATTTTTTCTTTTATTGTAATAGTCCGCCAGTCACTGAGTGCGTGTGTGTTGTTGTTGCAGACAGTGCAACGTGTTGACATCACGTCACCGTTCATAGTGCTTTGAATTTTGAGTAGGGTTAGGGGAGCTCATTACGACAGCTACTTCATGGAAAAAACATTCGCTGCGCTTCAAGAGTCATGTGCCCTTGTTTGAGCTGTCCATATTGTGGCGAGTAAATATTGAATAGTAAGAGATATTCTTGAAAGGATTGTTTTATGCTTCTTGAAGGCTCCTCTTATCTCTTATCACTCTGTCTCGTAAGCATCAAATAAAGAGTATTTCTGCATATTTATCTTAATGATTTTAGATATAATGTGCTCCAATGTTTCTACGTTTGAGAAAAATGAGACGAAAATCTATTATCTGTTAGAAAAAAAAATCACACGGCATTCGAATGGCTCAGCCAAGCTTCGAATAGCTGTGAATAGTGCAAAAATCATGAATGTCAAATAGTAACGTCGAATGGGCACAGCTCTACTTGATGATAGTCGAAGCAGACTTTGTGCAGTTGGAGCTAGAGAGGTGAGCAGAGTAAACTGGATTCCCTGCACAGATTTCTCTGTTGACTAAAATGAAAAGGAAACCCCAAAAAACCTACAAATTTTCTGCACATTGTTCTTTTTTACATTATGGTCCAGTGTTTAAAACGCCGTTAAAACTGCATCTTTTTCCTGAGGCATATTTTTAGTTATCTTTACTCTCTTTATCAATTCAATGTAATGTCAATAAAACTGTACCTATCAAACATTATCGTCCTTGTCTCTGCGACTTCTTTCCTATTAAATATCTATAGTCTTTACCTCTCTTTCTTCTTTTCTTTGTATGTTACTCTTCAGTAAATCTCTAATCTTCAGCCCTTTGGTTATTTAAGCATGTTTGTTGTACTGAAGTAATGATCTCCTTATCTATGTAGGTCAGCTCTTGGAGTCAACCACGTTCGACGGAGAGGCTACTTTTATGTGGTTCTTGCTGTCGTTTTCTTGGCAGGTTCCATAGGAGTCACGGTACGGTTTCGTGCATGAAAAAATAAAATAAATAATTTTATATTATATTATATTTATTTTTCGTAGGGAAATTTGTGTTACAATGGCAAATAAAAAAAAGCTGTTTTATATTTACTTTGGCTGATGTCTTGCCGAGATGTCTGCATCCTTGTGGAAGTTGTGAGCGTGCAGTTTGAAAAATTGAGCATTAAATATAGACCTGAATTAATTTCTCAGGAGGTCATGCTAAAGTGGAATGATAATCTCAGGAGGTGAGGACTCAAACAGTTAAAAAGGTTACCATTTTTTAAAGTATGAATAAACCATGGCCCTAAGGAACGTTTTTAGTGAGAGGAGCCATTGTCAACAAGACCTGTCTTTTGTCACATTTCCTGGTCAAAATATTAAGAAGTACTTCGTTGCCTAGAGGAAGGCCATGCCAAAGGTGGATTGAAGGAGTCAAGGAAACCCTGAGAAATTATAATATCCCAATTCAAAGAGCTACGGGGCTGGCCTACTATAGAAAACTGCTTCTCCCCTCGACGCTTAATGACAACAGAGGATGAGAAAGTAAAAGTTAGTGAGCTGTCCCTGAGTTTATAAAGGGAAATTGAAATTTGAGATTATCATTTGTAATATCCATTTCATTGTTGATACAGTTGAACCTGCTCTAACGGCCAACTGTATAATACTTGTGCAAACAGCCAATTGCCATTTCTCCCCTTTGTAAGACGGCCACTTTTCTCTTTGACAATGGGTCGCTGTCTTAGACTATTTCGTTTTGTTTATCTATTTTAAAAAACAACTAAAAACAGCCCCAAATAAGATAAAGTCTGTAGGAGTTACTTTTAGTTTTACTTTTGAATTGTTGTTTAACTATTTTTCCTTTCTTTAGGTGGGGACATACGAATCAGCTCGCCACAACGGAGGAATATATGTAGCTTGGATAGGTAGGTGATTAAAAAATTAAAAAAATTTAGACCTGAAACTCATTGTATTGAGTCTCGCCGCATGTTTTTGTGAGCTTGTTTGGAATGTTTGTGTGATAAATGATGTTTGCTCAATGTGTTAAGTAATATGTGTTGTTGTTTGCTGTCTTGCCATTGCTTGTACTTATTAATCCACTTTTTTTTTTTCCCTCTCTTAATTAGTACTGAGTGTCTAGTGTGAAAAAAGAGACCCTATTTCAAGCAGTACATCAAATTCTCATAATTCTGAACTGCAGAAATACACATCTTATTGGTTGAATTTTGAAAATTTGTCAAGTTTGCTTTCATTCAGTTTTGGTTGAAAGTTTAAAAACTTGATAATTTTCTAACATGATAGTTGATTTTCTTAGTTATAGACCACTTTGAAATCCCCTTGGTTGAATTTTAAATGTTTTAAGTTGTTTTTCACGTGTTTTTGCCTTGTAATTGTAAATTTAAGAGGCAATAATTTTTTTTCCCGACAGCCAGCCCTTTATTGTGTGTGCTTCCATTTGTTTTTATGTTGTTGGAGAACCAGGTCAACTCCCACTTTCTATCCCAGATGTTAAAAAATGCCCTTAAGAATTTAGCAGCGACCTGAGATAAAATTTAGAGTCGTCTTTATATTATATGTCTGCATCGTTGTTGCTGCTACCACATAGTATTACTGTTACTACTAGCTGTGTGCCAGCAATACTCCTCTTAAGTAGAACAGAAAAGTAACTCTGTGGTATTTTCTTGTTTCAGGTGGTTTTGTTTTGGGGATTGTTTTCTTGATTCGAGCGGTGTGCTCCTTCATGATTCGGACCAGCCATTCAATTGCTGGGCCTTGACAAGACGGGCAAGAAGTTACCCAAAAGAACTTTTTCTCACAGGAAATCATGCGGTGTAGATCCGTATGCACCATCTGGAGCACTTTTGCCCCTGATGCCTTTTTTAAGTACCTTTTCTATTATTTTTGTCATTTTTGGGTCCTAGTTCTTGTTTGTTTATAATGTTCATTTCAATGGATATGTTCAGGTATGGTAAATTGTAGACAGCTGTGCAGATGATTTACCTGGTCAAGTGATATTCCCTCATCTTAAAAAAACAACTTATCAAAATATTTATTTCTAAACATGTTAAAATTTTTTTTCTTTTTTCTTATTAATCTCTCTTTTAACTGATTCCGTCCATTCGGCCGCTGACAGCGGCTCTGAGTTTTTCCGCTGCCTCCATTCGGCCGCTGGGAACGGCTCAACGAAATCCGAAACAAAGGTGCACTTTTTAACATAGTTCCTACTTTTTAAGTTGTCGAAAGGAAGTACAACTTGTAAACAAACCTGACCTCAATCTCTGAGCGCCAATATCGATCAAAACTCCGCGAAATTTTTGCAAAAATCGTTGTTTTGTTGTCGCGATGTAGGCTAGATCTAAGGGTAAACAACAAAGAGCCTGGTATAATGAAAAGGCTCTTCAAAGAAAGATATTCAACTAAATTTATGAAATTATTGCATAAATGTGTGCTAGGGTGATATCGCTACAATGTTGTGTTGATTTCTATGGATTATAAGGACTTGTAGAGCTGAGAAAATGCGGTAAGTCGAAATTTATCGAAGAGCTGTTGCGCAATTTTTTTTCTCATTCGTTTTTGTCAGAAGGAAAATGCAATACAAACAGATTTTAGGTCATTGTTATTGATATAAACAGATTCTTCTATTTATTCCCATCAGTTTGGTATATGACAATACCTATTAGAGTAGCTTAGAGCTTCGCAGTAATGCATTAAATAGATGCACCCCAGGTCTAAAACTGAACAGGGAAAAATAATTCTGTCCAGAGCCTGAAAAAATCATGGACGGAATCAGTTAAGAATAATTAAAGAATCATATAGCTGGGAAAAGTTTTTGACTATTTATTGTAACCAAAATGGGAGTGTTTCCCTGATTTCAGCTGATTTCATTTCATGGCTTTGTTCAAAATCTTGCTCACAGTCACTCTGTGGGTAGATTTTTATTCATGACATGCATGCATGCACAGATTTTTTACCTGGTTTTGTGATTTCACATTGCTTCATTCTGTTGTTGTGGGCTAATCGTTAAAATAGCATTTGCCAGTTGATTTTCCATATACCTTCCTTGAGATGTCCAAATGCCAAATTTGGTGATGGTGCAGCCTTGTAAATACCGTCTGTATTTTTGTCTAAGGCCTTGCCGTTTGGCACACTGTGGGTTTAAGTCGGGTAAAAATAATCAGACATGCCGATTTTCCGGAGAAATCTGAATATCCAGATTTCTGAAGTAGTTGTCTGGTTTCTGCCTGACTCGAGTCTGATGGTTGCGAAAATGGTTTTGGTACTAGATGCATTACAAGGCAGTATGATTTGTAAATTTTGAGTCCCCATGCAATCTTGTTCATTGGGTCTCAAAGGTTTTGTATTTTTTTGTAGCCGGTCGACACCTCTGATTATAATGATGTGTGTTCTAAGACAACATTTTAAAGGAAACAATTGAAAGTGATTAGTCGCTTGTGACCTAAATAGCATTTGTTTTTTTCCTGAATTGTACAAAATTATTTGCATCACACTCTGCGTTGGCGTCAAATCCAGCTGGAAAAATGATTAGGCTTTCCACATCTTACAGGAACAGCCTGTGACCAAAAGCTGTGTTTATATAATTAGAGGGGCATTTGTGTCAAGACGCGGTGGAATTAGGCTCTCCTCAATGTTTGGGCATATGGACTTATGGCTCTCATCTTAAAGCTTCTTCACTGTTTTCATTTCCATGAAAAAACCCCCACCCATCTATCTTGAATAGAAGTCGAGATATTTGCGATTGGAGCAGGTGGGGGTTGCCTTATTTCAGATGTATAACTAGTAAGAAAATGGCTGCCAAATTTGGTGATTTCCATTGTTTTAGAGTCCTTGGAAACGGGAATTTTGCATTTCATCAGTATTTTTCAGTAAAAAACACTCAGAAATATGTTTTTAAATGGACATAGAAGGTGTTGATCCCCCCCCCCCCCCTCCCAAATTCCATTTAGATTGCCAAATTGGTGGCAAAATGAAGGTTTCTTCTTTTTTATTATTTTGAGGAGCGCCTGATTTCACCACGATGAGTCACATATTTATATGTCATTAGACAGGCATTTTTAAAAATGTAGGCTGTTGTTTCGAATCACATTTGGACGCTGTAGGAGATGACCGACCTTTGTCGAGGGGAAAAGTGGTCATTCCTTCGTCTTATATAGGAGGTGCCCATTGGCACTATCAGTTCAGTTCGGTTTGGTAGGCGAGGCTAGCTAGGTTGAGAGCGCAAAGCGACAATCGTGGCACAAACCAATTGCCCTGCTCGCAGCCTCAAGAACAAACGCATTTGTTTTCAGGCCGCAAATTGGGCGATTGGTTGGCGATCATGTTTTTTTTTCGATCCCCCAATGGGCACTGGGTATTAGGCAGGTTGTTGTCTTGGGCAGTGTCGTTATAAGTAACGATTCAAAAGGGAAGTGGGAAGCGGTTGTTTTGTACAGGTCATTGTCTTGGACAGGTGGTGGTGAGAGCAGGATTTACCGTACTTAATGCGGCCAGTATTGTTTATTTCATGTAGTGATGGCCCGATTTAATTGACCAGCTTTAGATTATTATGTAGTTCTTATTATAATGTTTATCTCTACATATTTCTTACTGCTAACATGTGTTAGTGCTACGGTTAGCATTATGTTAATGTTGCTATTATCAAATAGAATAGAAAGGTACATCTGCAGTATTTTCTTGTTTCTGGTGGTTACAGTGCTGCCAATGATTTTGTGTAGTGGTAAATGGTAATCTGAATCAAATTTTGTTTTGTGCAATCGAACTTTCATATTTTATCATGAATAGCTTTTAAAATTTGTGAAGAAAATATGAAACACGATTCAAAATTAGTTTGATACACTTCAGACGTAATATTTTGTAAAAGCTTGGCTGACAAATTTTATTAATTTTTAAAAAATACTCGTCCCCTATTAATCTAGAAGTGTAGAGGTTTATACATAGTATGATATTTATTATATTTATCAATGTCTTAATTTTTTTTCTATCTTGTTTTTTGAGAGACGTAAATCAGGAGTACTCTCTCTCTCCCTCCCTCTCCCCCCCCCTCTCTCTCCTCTCTCTAAAAGCAAGAGGGGTATCTGTGTGTTTGAGAGCAGATCTACAGGCTACAGTTACATGGTTACTGCTGATGCTATAAAGGATTAACCAACACTCTGCAGGCCTTGAAACTCACATACTTTGAATTCAGACTTTGCTTTTGTGTAGAGGGAAGGATTTTGTATGGATCCTCTGGGCTGATTGTGTCCAACCTTGAAGAATTAGCCTTCATGTCTCTATCTAATAGCCTGTGATGTCAGAGGAAATCATAGTCATACGGTTTCTCCATATTATGTTGGAAAGTGCTTGAGAACAGGCAAATCAAGCTAATGATGACCATTATTTCAATTTGTAGAAAGTAGGACGCAAAATTAGGAAGTAGAGCTCATTTGTGAAGGAGTTGGAATGTTTGGCATTATATTTTTTTAAATGTGGTAAATGAACTGAAATAGAAATCAGCCAGAATTAAACAGAATGAAACTTAATGCAGATTTAACCATCTTTGATCATTTGGAGGGTTAAGGGTTTTCGAATATGTTCTTTTCTAAAAAAAAAAAAGATTTGAAACTTTTACAGGACCTGCCTTGAAGAATGTGACAGGTTTTTCTCCCTGTCCCTCTATGGGAATAAAAATTGAATTGTTTGTCATTTTTGTTGTTTGTACTGGTAAACATGCGTGGCATCGTGGTGAAATCAGGCGCTCGTCAAAATAATGAAATCAAAGAAGTCAAGTTTTTTCCTCCCATTGGGCAATTTTTATTGGTTTTTGCTTTATTTTGCACTCAACATCTTTTGCTTCCTTTTTTTAGACACATTTCTAAGGTGATTTTACTGAAAGACGTTGATCAAAGGCACAAAAGATGTAAATTTGCAGTTTCCAGAGATACTGAAGCTTTGGAAGTCACAAAACTGTGGCAGCTATTTTTTCCCTAACATTACCTCCGACCCCAGGTGACCCTACCTCCATCAATGGCAAATATCGTGACTTCTTTTCAGTATAGATGGATACACTGTTTTTTCATAGAAAGAAAGACAAATGGACAGGTCAAGCTCAAAGCTTATATCAATAGCTCCACATGCCCAAAACTTGACAAGCGCCTGACTTCACCGCATTTCGACGACACATTTGTTGTATGTTTTAGTACACTTGAATATTTCAGGCTAAAAAAATGGTGGGATAAATGTACCCTCCTCTTCTAACTGTGATACGGATGTAATTGCGGGTTGCAGTGCGTTCTTTGAGTGCATTAATGTACCACGGTATGTGCATGCTTAAGAAGTTGATTATTTTATAAATTCTTCAAGTTTGATAGTTATCTTTCCATATTTTTTTTCTATTGTCGAAAGAAGTTGCATGTTGAATAGAACCCTCCCCCAACCCCAAACTGCCAAATTTGCTTTAATGCGTTGCGTTTCAGGTCATATAAGGCTGCAATATCATGGTACTTAAGAGAATGATGGAGTTGAATGAAGTTCATATCTGGAGCAAATACTGAAAAGAATCGGGTAATACGTCTTAAGCCAGCTACCAGTTTGTAGTACGTGTGTTGGCATAGGATATAATAGGAATAATCAATGACTTTTCAAAATGTATTTTATGAATTTGCAGCTTTTACAGATTATCGTACAGCTTTGGTAGCTTTATTTTGTGTGGATTTTATAAGGTAATCCGAGAAAGATAAACTGGAAAAAAAAAGGGGGAAAAAGTGGACTTCAAATTGAAGTTTTTAGACATTTTTTTAATTAATAGAAAACATTCAGTTCTCTTATCCAGGAATAAGTCATTAGAAAATGGTTTGTTTCACAAACTCATTGTTTGATCTTTGACCTTGATGGTTAGGACTTGTCCCGTGGTTTTCTCAGGCCAGTTCACATACTTGTATGCAGACCTCTCAAGCCCTCTGATAAAATTGGTGCTCTCCGATGTATTTTTTTTGCTCCTTAAAGTTAAAGAACCGTGATCAGATTTGCATAAAATAAGTTTTTTGTCTGGATTTCTGTTTCCTTCAGTCGCCTGTAACATTTTAAATGACATGAAGATATACAGGGTTATTTGTATTCATTTGCAATATTTGCATGATTTATCATAAATGATGTGACAATTCATATTTTTGAAAAATGGCTGTCATAGGCAGATGTCTTGTTTAGTGTCATTACAATATTTTAAAAAATGAGAGGGGGTGGGGTGGGGGTAGGAAGAGATTATTGTACAAGCTGTTTTGGACAAGTGTCCTTAAGGGCAGGGTCAACAGTATTTACATTCCACGCAACTGCGCATATCGAGGGTTACTTGTTCACTCCCTTACTTTTCCCAGCTTGTTTGAAGTGGAGTCTTGTGGGGGGCGGGGGGGGGGGGGGGGGGGGGGAAAAAAAGTAATGAATTTTATACACCTGATACATGTTTATATACACATTACTTTATTGTTTTATTAGAATGAGAACAGAGTACCCACCATTATCAACTTTTATTGTCTATTGTTTCCTTGGACTTGTGTGTATATTCACATCATGTAAATAGGACTATGTAGTGCTAAGTTAAGAATTACTGAGACATTTGTATTTGTGTCGAGTGTCACTCTTCACTTCTATGCCAAATTGTGAGTTTGAGCAGGTGCAAAGGTTTATTTATAGACTGCATCATGGTGGTATACCAGGGCAAACGTCTTCTTCAATCTTGGACTTATGTCCCACAGCACTTTTCTGTACTCTGATGTCAGTTTCTGTAATTTTGCTAATAACTCACAAGTTCGCTCACTGATTTCCTATACGGCCCGAGCTGAAGATCAGACAACATCGTCACAAAGTGCCTGATATGGAACAGACTTTGACGATCATAGTTCTTCATTAATTTCTCAGCTCAGATGCTCTAAAGAAACCCCCTAGATTATGCTGTTTTTTTCTGCTGTCACCAATCTGTTCAGGTTTTCCAAATAAGTTACTGGGGTCAGCCCCTATGTTTTTTGCCTTCAATTTTTATTATAAGAGCAAAGGTCAAAGCCCTCATGTCGATTTCAGTCTTGGAAATTTGTCGCTTCCTTGTTTGCTATAAGTGAGCTGCCCACGCGGTCTTCTTTCAGTATTTCCTCATTTGATCTCTTTTCCTTCCATAAAATTCCATGTGACACATTTTTTCCCGGTCGAGACCAATGCAAGGAACCTCATCATTGGGCCTGATGTAGCTGTATATCTTACCCTCTGAGGGCAAGGTTTTGTCTAGTCTTTTTGGGAATTGAAGCCTGGAATTATTTTCCTACTGTCTTACTCTTCTTTATCTAAACTTTTTCTCCTCGGTTTAATAAAGTAAATTGTGGTCTAATTAATCAAAAGTAAACTGAGCTTTTTGAAAGCTTTGTTTAATCTGATACATCGAATTTTATCCAATCCCACCTTCCTCCAAGTTACAGCCGTTTATTTTCATCTACTTTGGCTCCTGGGAGGCCATATCATTGAGAAAGACATAATTTATGAAATATGTAAAATAATTTAAACATTAACCAGCCCTTTATTACTTTCCCCCCCTATTTTTTAAAATCACAGATTTGTAGCAATAGCATAGAAAGATCACATGTTTACATTAATGATGATGAAAATTCAGTTCCGCATTACAGTCGAACCTGTGTAAGACGGAATCGCAAGGGAGCCAGAAAAAAATTACATTTTAGACAGGGGAATTTAGGGGGAGATGGAGGTTGGGGTTCAAAGAAGATCGCTTGTCCGATCGGCAGGCAGTGGTCAAAACCTCACACCTCTCAATTGTTATCCTGTCTGATAATGACATGCGTCAGTCTTACTTATCCATTACTACCAGTGCTTGCCTTTCATAGGACCACTGTTTGACCTATTGAAAACAGAGATGTTTGAACAAGTCCTTTGATTTCACCCTTAGCCCCGCCCACCAATGCCACCCCTCACTGCCATCATTGTAACAACGATTCGAGGAACTCTTTTCTCGGCTGGCCGTGCGATCAGGGCGGCAAGCGTTGGTAAATCTAATTTCACACCTCTGGCAGCTCAGAAAATTTCCTTGGTGGCTGTCTACTCGAGCTCTCTCACTGGCAGTCGTGAGATTTCACACCCACGCTACACTGACCATCTGCATCGCTCAGGGCTCACATGACGGGGTAACATCAACGCCAACTCTAGAGTAGGTGTTACCCCAAATTGCACCCCTACTCCCCTTCCTCGCCCAGCGGCATGGCCATAGCGTTAAGTTTAGAGCCGGCGGAACCAAACTTGCGAGTTTTGTTTCACATCAAGGGTGAGGGTACAAAGCATTTTCCATCTTAGACAGGTGAAACCTTTGGCAGAGAGCGGATTTTTCTTTTCGTTTCCGCGTTGGATAGGTTTCCGTTTTATACAGGTAATTAAAAAGGAATATATCAAGGGGGGAGCGGGGAGATTCCGTTAAGACAGGTTTCCATGAAGGCAGGTTCGCAGGTTCGGCTGTACTTAATTTTGTAATATTTCTTGGCTGTTTTCATTTTTACGAAATGCATAATTTGATTTTAATTGCTTAGTGGAGGATATGTGTGTTTATACATATTTACTCAAACAGTAAATACTTAATTTTGTTCATAATGAGAAAAGTTGCAAGTTATGGATAACGAAGCTTCATTGATTATTATATAAATATATATTATTTTATTTGATATAACAATGTGAGCCAAATGTTCAAAAGTTTTTCAGTTCTGTGTTCCTTTACTAAGATGTCAGTACAGTGTATACTTTGCGTGTTTATCTAATGCACAATTGTCAATTATTAATTTTTTTGGGGTGCTCAATTTGGTACTTAGCATTATTTACATATGTATTCAACTTCACACGTTTTTTGTTTTTCTACTTTTTACAGTAATTTGTCAACTTAAGTTAATGTAAATTTATGGGTTTTGCACAAGTAAAGTAAAGAGACCAAGCTGATTAGTCCACTAACCTAGTCCTTTTAACAACTCAACGTTAAATGGGTCAACTGTGTTCTTTGTCATTAAACATTTGTGCAATACTGAGCCCTTTATTGATAGTAAAGAAAATGCTCTCAGTTTTTGAAAAAAGAAATAAAAGAAAGAAAACCTTCCATATTGTATTTGCTTTGCCTTGGTTCTTTCTTTCTTTTTTGGGGGGGTTTTAAATTTACATTTGGAAAATGGTTTTGTTTCTCCTTACTTGTCTTTCATCTTCTGTGCACAAGTCTATGATCATAATATAAGTGATGTGAGTTTCAAAGGGAATGTTTCCAGCTGCTTACACCGATGTCTGTAGGTGTTGTCATTTTTATGTATGAGTATGACATGACTCGACTTTAAATACATTGCTACCCACTCTAGAACTACCAAGTTCTATCTGCTCAGTATCTAGTTTGAGAAATTTGACGTGAAAAATTTCGAGTTGCACAATATTATGTCAAATTTTTTCGAAAGCAAATATTTGAATATCTTGATAATGACTCCCAATAGCAATACGATTTTGTTACAGCAGATACAACATTTGGTTTCGGACCTCATGCTCATAGTAACTCAAAACGCTCCAAAGTGTCAGATAGAGCTTTGTCATTCTGAGGTAGGAACGTGCATTTTGTCAAAATGTCAAATTTCTGCAAAATTAGTACCTGAGACATAGTACTATATGAACATCTGAAAAACGATATCTTAATAACTATAATAAATAGCATTTGTAGTGTATACCACTGCTCTACAGTAAGCCCTAAGCGCTTTAGACAATATTATTACCCCAGTAGACCCTAGTACACCCAGAAACAATCTTTTTTTCACAAAGGAGCTGAAACTGACTACACAATGCCCCATGTCTTGTGCTCAACTGACTTTATAACAATATCAAGTTTTTGAAAACACAACACCGTCAGTGGGTGGTTGGCGGGTGCTCTGGTGTGGTTTGCTCCTTCTTTTCTATCAAACATCTATTCGTCTTCATGTCCCCTCCTTTTTTTTGTTTGTTACTCTCTTGTAACAGCTCTCATCTTCGGCACTTATATGACCTTATTGTATTGCAAGTGCTGTAAAACTCTTACTAAAACTAAACTGAACACCATCATACTTACGTTTACTACTTTTAAGTGTTAGGTTAATAAAGAATGTAGCTGGTTGTGACAAAGAAATTTAAAAGTTATGTTGTTCTGGGTGGTTTCTGGATGCTCTGATGTGGTTTGCTCTTTCTCTCCCCTTATCAAACATCTATCATCCTTATCTCTCCTCCTTTTTCGTTTGTTACTCTCTTGTAACACCTTTAATCTTTGTTACCGTACTTACCTGACCTATTTGTGTTGCAAGTGCCGTAAAACTCATACTAAAAGAAAACTACCTCGCTGTTCTTGCTTTTTCCCTACATGTTTATCACCAGTGACATGAACAAGTCAAATAACATTTCAACAACAAACACCATCATATCTCTTAAACTGTTGGACGACTCGCTCTGGCATTTGATGACTCTATGCACTGATTAGGTCGATTTGGGGGGGGGGAGTTTGGTGGTTAATGTTTTACGTTGCTCATAACTGCAAAAGGTTATAATGATATATGAGTACAAGACTTATTAAGCATTTTCAGGTTGGTAGGAATTAATTTCAAATTTTGTCTGGGTGGCGGCTGAAGCCTACCACCAATGGATCTTTAACGATAACATGCGCAACTTGCACATATGGGGCCTCCAAGATTTTTTTCCACCCTTATCTGAGAAATACCGAGAAGGCTAGGTATTACATGTAGATCTTACCTACCCTAAGATCAGGGGTGAGGCTGAAAGACAGCAGTGAGAAGGAGCCAGGAGAAGCAGTAGAAACAGCAAGCATCCCAGAGGAGGGAGCAGGGTGGGGGCAGAAAGTGTAGATAAAAGCAGACCACAGAATATGGTCAGAGAACTGGAAAGGGGATGAAAGAACATTTTACGAGAGAAAATTTTCTGTCACTTTATGTGCATGCAAGGACAAACATTCATGCAAATTGATCAACATTTATTTCACAGCCTCCATGACTTATCAGGTCTTCACCTTTAGGAAATGGCTCATATCTATATATTATATTGTTTATCACATTACCTCTACCCCTGACCAAAAATTGCTTTATTGTCTTGATATGCTTCATTTCACTGAAATCATAAAAAGAAATAAAATATTTGCTGTCTATTGTGAACACCAAATCAGAACAAAGGGCACCTTTCATCGTTGTCATAGGAGAAATATTGTAAAGCTTTGTTTGGTCCTGCTTCCCTGAATAATTAAACGATTTGAGCAGCTCATTTTAGGGCCAATAAAAATTGCAGCTTGCGCTGTATGCTTCCCAGGAAGTTGAGATTGTTTCAGAACACTTTCAAGTCCGCTGGGTTAATAATATAAATTGTAAAGTGCATGTAGCTTGCTGTGAAGCTGGAATTTGTGCAAATCAAATGCTATATAATTATTATCAATCTGACTTTTTTCAGCAACAATTTGCTATATACTGAATATAGGCCTCAATCAGCGTAGGAAAAAATAACAAACACAATATTAATTAGACATCAAATTCCCGGAACAGCCAGGTTCTTTTATTTGTTAACTTGTGTGTGACTAAATGATAAATGATGTACCACAACATGGATGCCAATGATACTCAGAAATCACGTAAATTCGAAAATGCTACTTTCAAAGAAAACAGCGTGTGATTAAAGGGTGCCAGAAAATGGATATTCCCCAGACCTGTAAACGTTTTATTTCAAAGTTGTATCTTATAATTTTCCCTGTGTAAACTTGCACTCTTCAGATTCAGACATGGTGCAAAAGGATTTCCAATCTTTTCAGACAAAAAAATAAAATGACCAAGTTTCAGAATTATGAAGTTCAGAACTGTTACTGATGATATGAATTAAATAAATAAGGCACTAACAAGCAATCTATATTCAAGTCAAATTCTAACTTATGCCATTGTCGAGTTAAATCTAAATTATGGTCTCAAATAAAGAAGACACCAACAAGCAAACTTTACTAAAGCCAGTATTCAAATTATGCCATTATAAGTTGTCGTGTTAAATCTAAATTATAGTCTTGTTCCTCTCCCAACCGAAGGTCCAACCGACTTAACTATTGTATCTACTTTTATCAACAATAGACCAGCATAGACTAGACAGGTCACTTTATTATTAGTCTAATTCAACAGGGAAAACATGTTCAAACCTTAAAGTTAAAGCTTTATGCTTAAGTTTTAAAGCTCAAAATTAATTTCATATGACAAAAATTGGCTTTCATATCCATAATTCCATAACAATCATCATCATCATCATCATCATCATCTTCATCATGAAGTGCCAGATCATGGTTCGATATTCTTTTTAAAACATTTTTAGTAGAGGGTTTTACTGTGCTCGCAACTGCATAAGGTCATATGAGCGCCAAGGGGAGGGTACAGAGAAGTCTTTACAGGGAATCGGACTTACTCAGCTCACCTCTCTAGCTTCAACAGCACAAAGTCTGCTTTGACTATCAAGGCATCCCGGAAATAGCGGGTCACAAAAGTGTGACAAACATACAAAAGAAGTAGAGGAAAATGACAATAGTAAGGATTAGGAAAGAAAAAGCAGCAGTTCCCTGTTGTAGATCAGGCACAGTTATGATCATCATGAATCAGCCCATTAACAATTCTACTGTGCTTGAACGAGAAATGTCCCCCCTTTGGGAATGGCCTAAAGACACTTCAGTCAGTGGCACCGCCCCGGGGGGTTAGTTCGACATTCATTTATTTATTTGCTCGGACTCGGATGCTTTAAAAAACAACAATATTATCTTGGTCTTTCCCAGTCACCCATCTGTTAAGGTTTTCCAAGTAATCAGCTTAAGTAAGTAATACATATTATAAAACATTGAAAACATCAGTAGTGCCCAGTTAGAAACTGGTAAATATCACATAAAAAAGAGAATGTTTTGAATTATGACTGCATGAAAATGAAAGATGGGGAATTCCATGTTTAAATAGGTTGAAAAATACCTGTTGATCGTGTCTGCCTGAGTATATGGCAGGGCAAGGCATTTGATAACTAAGTAGCTTTTCAATGAGAGCATTAATGAAACAGAATCAAACTGGCCCGAATCATATACGACGAAAGCTGGGGTTATTTTTTGTTGAGGTACCAACTGGCTATGTTAATACTTTGCAGTCACACAGCCAGCAGTACAAAATACCCCATCTGGTCACCCAGTCAGGAGAGCGACTGCAACAGACTTAATTGCACCAGGTGACTGAAACGGATAATTTTCACAGTCGCATTTTTATTGCGCTAAGTGACACCAAAGTGTTAAAATATCCTGAACTTTTCGGATCCTGGGGAAACACGCACTAAGGGACTTAACATTTAAGGATCACTTTGCCTAACAACACAGCTCATCGTATCGAAACCGTTGACAACAGTGCAACAACTTTTCAAAGACTGGCCCAAATCTGGGCAAAATGTGGACATTTTAATAGGAATCTGGATTTCTTGAATTATCCGTAAAATCTGGTCCTTTGCTTCTAGTATTCCAAATATATTATATTGTAATTCTTGTTGTTTGCGACTGAAAAGATTGAACATTAGCCCCAGGATAAACAGTAAAGGTAACATGTAATTCACCATTCAAACAAATTTTAAAAAACAAAGCCCAAAGGCATATATGAAACTAAATATATATTATATACAGAACAGGACAACATGTGTTATTTCTGATTATCACAAAAGAATGGATTCTGTTCACAACACGTGTTTTCTGGTTACACAAAAAATTCAAGGGAAAAAAAAGGATCCAAAGCCCAGCCAGCATGGTTTGATCTATATAAACATGTGGTGCCTAGAGTATAAAAAAAAGACATTGTTTTTCTTGAAATGAAGTTAGGCTGATTAAGATTAGAGGGAATAATTCTGCCTCAGCATGCAAATTATGGAACCCCCCAAAAAGCCTTCTTTTTTTTTCCTAGTACCTACTATATTACTAATACTAATCTGCCCTAAGCAAAACGTTTTTTTTTCTTCACAGCAGTATGGGATAAAAGAGGATTTTTTTTGTCAGCGTAACCATTTAAAAATAGAGTGATTCTGAAATTTGAATTTGAATTTATTCAAAAACTAGTCAGTTTCACTTTGATTTTTTCACTCAAGTAAGGTTACTGATCAGACTTTCGATTTAGCAAATAAAAAATGTTGGCGCCAAAACAAAAAAAAAGGCGTTTCGTCAGTTTACAGCAGTATTATCATAATTAAATGGAGGGGAAAAAAGTAACTGCAGTGGAAAAACAATAACTGGCTCAAAGTTTTAAAGAAAATTCTTAACTTTAGGCCAATGTCTCATGATGAAATAACAATCCATTAGGATCAGCAGGCGGATCATCACCAACAAAAAGTCAATTATCCATTGTGAAACTATCGGCCAAATCACAACAGGTTGAAACTCATGGCATCAAGTGGTAAATTCATGTGCCCACACAACAAGTAAACTTGTACCTAGGACGATCTCTAACAACTGGGCCAGTAATTTAGCTTCCTAAAATGTTGTCAAATTTTTCTGATACTAATTCTTATACAATTCATTGAAAACTTACACTTTTCTTTAGCAATAAAATTTAGCTTCCTAAAAAGTTGACAAGTTTTTCAAATACTAACCTATAGATTATATACAGCTCATTGAAAACTCCTACTTTTTTTTTAGCAGTATATTTTCCATACAAAGAAGTCTTTAATACGCAGCTGTCTTAAAGTTCAAGAAAAGTTTTCATTCAAAGATTGATAGAAATCTAATTAGATGTATATGTGAGGCATCGTAGTGAAATCAGGCGCCCATCAAAACAATGAAACTGAATAAAAAACAGGCATTTTTTCGCCCCTTTGGCAATTATTACAGAATTTTTGGTTTTTGGCTTAACACCATTGTTGTCCAATTATTTTAAGAACACATTTCTGGGTGACTTTTACTTAAAAACATTGATTAAAGACATAAAAACTGAAAATGAACTGTTTCAAAGGACTCTCAAGCTTTGGAAGTTGCCAAACTTTGGCAGTCATTTTCTCTCTAATTTTACCTCTGAAACCAGGCGACCCCCGCTTATTTCAATTCAAAATATCTCGACTTTTATTAAAGATAGCACTGTAGTTTTTAAAATTTAAAGCAAGACAAATGAACAAGTATTGAGATGATACCAATAGCTGCACATGCCCCCAAATTGACGAGCGCCTGATTTCACTAGTAGTAGTAGTATAGGATTTTACGGCGCTCGCAACTGCTAAGGTCATATGAGCGCGCCTGATTTCACTATGTCGTAACACATCTGTACAAAATAAGTCTTTCATGCAGCAGCCATCTTCAAGAAAAACTTTCATTAGAGGTTATATGTGAGAGTGAGAGAAATCTAAAAACAAAAACCCCCAACAAAATCTTTTACGATGACTCTTGCATAAGCTTGTAGGAGAAGAGGCTTCCAGATTGCATTTGTGGGTTCCCTTTCGCCTCCAGTTTCCTCTTTTTGCTGGAGGAAACTTCAACTTCCATGTCTCCTTCTGCATTCTCTGACCCTGGCGGACCGTACCCTCCACCCCCCGGAGTCTCCAGACGGAAAACATCCTGCGAAAGGAACAGAGCACATCATCAGCACGCTGGTCAACTGGTCGAAGCCCAGAAAACAAAAAAAATTTTCAGGATGGACAAAAAAACTGTTTCCCACTTGTCTAAATTTATACATGATGTATCCACATTCATTAAGTATCTTTAAAAAAAAATGTTTTTCTTGACATTTTGAATTTGAATTTTGACAAAATAATTCTCAAGCACATGCAACCAATAATACAGATTAATAAACTGCAATAAAAAAAAAATTAGGGTTTAGTCTGTCCTCAGAGAAATTCGCACCCGCAAGTTGCGCGCGCAACTTTTGCACAACTTTTACCATTTTCGTGAATTCGAGAATTTTAGCCAAGTTCCCGCAAAATTTGGAAAAATAATAATAAAATGTCATTAAAAACTCCGAAATTTTCTTCCACGACTAAAAATAACTTTGCACCATCAATCTGGCGAGCAAACCGACCCAATAGTCTTGTTTGGACTGAATCATCTTCTAGCCTAGCTAGGTCTAGATCTAGAGTATTTTATCACAAACACGGTCGTTTGATTACTTAGCTTGCTTGGTTGCGTAGATAGATCTAGTATAAAAATGTGTGAAAGACTTTAAATCTTAAGCTAGGACCAGGAGGCTAGATCTAGACAAGGATCGATTCATCCAGAAAACCCCTAAAAGGTACGTTCAAATAATATAATCTTTTGCCTGGAAAAAAAAAGGGGGGGGGGGGGAAGGGGGAGTCTTTGACTCCTTTAAAAGTGAAGTGTAAGAAATAGGGGGGGGGGCGGGTTGAAGCAATGTAAGATTACACTTTTGTAAGTTGAAAAAAATAATCAACGAAAATATAATTTACGACAACATAATAATTTTTTTTTAATAGCATAAAAAGAGAGTAACTACACTATTCACTTACAGTAAGTTCGAGCGGTAAGCACTGCATTGTGGTGATACAGTGGACCTCGAGCGGCAAGCACGAGATCATCTCGCAATTTATACACTGGTAGATATCGGGGATACATACATGACATGTAGATCTAGTCTAATTTTGATTACACCCGTGTGGTTAAAGTGGTAAAACGACACAGCAAGTTTTTCTGGAAAAGTGCTGCTTGTACCATATTTAATTATTATGTCACGGTACTATAATAAAAATTTTAAAAGTAAAACGCACAGAAGAGTGATTGTAAATGTAACACGGATTTGCACAATATAAATGTCATATTATTATTATTATAAGCGAATAACGTAATATTACAGTATTGAGGTGGGGGGGGGGGGGGGGGGGGGGGAGGCGCAGGAAAGTGTAAAAAGAAGTCTAAAGGGTGGGGGGGCAAAAAGTCCCAAACAAAGTGTAAAATTATATTTGAACAGCCCCAAAACCACGCTGGTCACACCTGCCCAACGTCAGCGAGAGTTTAAGGACCTGACGCATGTGTCAGGGGACAAACTGTTTTTGGTCACCAGGCAACCTCCGTGATTTTTTTTTTTTTTTTTTTGGTAGACATTCACATTTAACTTTAACTTCTGGTTTTGATCTAACAAAACTCATATTGGTTAATTTTGATTGCAATGAGCATAGCAACAATGTATTCCAATAGTTCCGTGGCATTGTTTTAGCTATACACGTCTTGCAACTTTTGCTAATTTTTTAGCAAATTTTTGCAACTTTTGCTATTTTCAAATGCAACTTTCTCTGAGGACTAAATTAGTACATCTGAACAGCTTACAGAGATGACTAGTACGTGCACAGAAAACTTAAGTAACAGAATCTGATTAATTGAAGACAGACCTGGTCTCATCGGTTACTTACAGAATAATTTAGAGAAAAACTTTTAAAATGATTTAGGAAACAAAAGCAATGCAGATCATAGTGATAACAAAAGAATACATTTGTATAATTACAAAAACTTTGTTTTATATCTCTACTTCTTTTGTTTACAACAGTAAGGGAAAATTAGGCATATTATTACAAAACCATAATCTGTTAGAAGAACATTTTTGTTGACTCCCTTTACTACAGTAAATGATGCCAACTTGGCACAGAGATACGACCCAAGCTGAGTGAAGTACAGTGCTGAAGTTTTTTTTTTTTTAAATTGAAAAAGAAAATTGTCGTAAAACTCACCCCACGTTTGACATCCACTGAATTCTTGGCTCCCAGATCAATGACCCTTCCATCAGAGTACGTGATCAGGTTACGACCGCGTTGACCTGGCATACCTCCTGAGAACAAGGAGACAGAGGTTACACATGTACACAGTTGTGATGTTGGCGGTCTAGTAGTTAGGCTTTCACGCTCTCAATTGTAAGGTTATGGGTTCAAATTCTGTATGGGGCCTGACATTGTGTCCTTGGGAAAGGTATTTAACATGAATTTTCCTCACTTCATGAATGTGGGAATGGATACCTGGCTATAGTCAAAGAAAGATCTTGTCAGTTTGTTAGCGTTTGAGCATGTAGCCTACATTCTGCAGCTCACACTGCATGCTTCCTTGGAAGCTGAGAATTTTCTGAGTGTTCTAGTCTAGGGTCTGCTAAGGTAATAATGTTTGTAAAGTGCAGAGAACATGCCGCAGAGCATGGACATAATGTGCTAAAAAATGCAATTATCATCTTTAGTATAAGTATTTTGTAAGAGAAAATCTTGTTTGAATTGGAGTGAAAGAAAAGCAAACCTACACAATGATTGACATTCAGTGCAAGGAAAAACCAGAGACAGAAAGGACATAGGGATAGTAAAGAATCAGAACCTGCCAAAGGTCTTCTCTCATCATCATCAGAGCAACCTGATTTATAATGTATGCAAGAGCAAGATGATTTTTTACCTTATCACTTATTAAAAAAACAAACAACAATGAACAACACTTTTAAGAAACTGAAAACAGAGAACCAGATGCAAAAATCCTTTGGAAAAGAATACAAATACAAGGTCATATCAAAATCTGGTTTATAAAAAAAACCCCCATAAACCAAAACCAAAATATCAACAACAAAAAAAGCCCTCACTGATGATGAGATCAAATTCAAAAGGATGACGAGGTATTTGTTTTCAGTATGAATGTCACAGCTTTCTTTAAATCGAAGTGAAAGACACTCTATTAGCTATAGACAGGAAAGATTTTTTCAGTTTGTTAGTATTTAAGCGCTTAATCAGCTGCTTGCACTGTATGCTTCTCAGGAAGCTGAGAATGTTTCTGAGTGTATTATGGTCTGCTGGGATAATAATATAGTATAGTGTAAAGCTCATAGGCCTTGTTGTTGAGCAGGGGTATGTGCTTTACAAATGCTATTTATTATTAGTTTAGTACCTTTCAGTCCATACGGAGGGAAAACCCTGCGTTCTGTAAGGATGGATAGAGTGAACGGTTCACGGAACATCAGCTCACGAACCACTCCATCCCCTCCATGGTACTGACCATCTCCCCCTGTGCCCTCGTTGAGCTTGAAACATTGTAAAACCACTGGGTACCTGTGAGATGAAGAAGAATGCTTTGGGTCAAATGGACAGAGAAAACAAAAAGAACAAAATGAAAGTGTATTGGGAGAACTTGATAATGATACACAGTGTAGTATGCTTTCTACGATCAACGAAATGAGACTCAAACACTTCGGTCAAGCAAACAGAAACAACAAAAAAACCCCCACACAAACCTGAAGACAACAGTAGGGCAGGGCAAAATAGAGGCAGAGAGAAATACAGGAAGGGTTCCTACATCATACATTCATATAGAACATATAAGATAAGATAAAAAGATAAGATAAGATAATAATAATAATATAAGACACCTTTATTGTCCAGATCCACTGGTTTTTGGTGTTTCGCAATGTACAACTTTTTTTGTTATTATTTTCCTCCACACTGAAGTTTTGCATTTCAAATGTGAACACAACATTTGGAAGTCAAAAGAAATTCGTCTGATATTAATGTTAGATAAATCCACAGAATAGTTTTGCTCTATATAGCGTGTAAAAAAACAGCTCATTTGAGCTATGTCCCCATTTTTGTAGCATGACCACTAGAAATCCCAACAATAGCGCCATATTGCAAACCACAGTAGTGTTTTATCATGATAGCAACACAAATTTTGCTATCTGGGCTTAGTACCTTTATACGGCTTGCTTGCAATATGAGCACAGAATATCATGCACAAGAGAAAAAAAAAGACTCGCTAACTCTGAATTACCTGACATTTTTGGCTGTTTTTAGTTACCAAACCCATGAGGTCAGAAACTAAATACTCTTTCTGCTCTATTAAAATTGTAAGAATATTCAAGACATTTAAAAAATTGCATTCCTAACAGTTTGAAGTGTTGTGAAATGAAAAAATGTTGGCGTCAAATTTCTCAAAACTAGGTACAGAGTAGATCAGAACTTTGTAGTTCTGAGGAGTGGACTGTCTACCTTTTCTCCAGGATTTCAGGGTCTGTGATCCTTGTGTTGGTCATGTGGGTATGCACGCCACTCCGTCCGTGCCAGCTGGGACCCTGAGAAATATTAAACGTGAGGCATCTAGGTAAAATCAGGCGCTTGTCAAAATAATGAAACTGAAGGAATATATACACAGCGGCAATAGAAACTTTCCACTTGGAGAAAAGCCTGTATTGTGCTGATTATTGAACACATAAAAACCAAACATTGACACAGAGATATTTCAAAATGTGTCAAGAAGTGTGTCACCTTTTATTTCTTGATCATGTCTCATGGGGTGGCACGGTGTTAAGAACAAACTGGTAACCCTTCATTTAAAGAATTTGCGTCTGTAACGGGCATTGTTGTTTCTTGCAAAGACACAAACTTGGCATGTTCTGCACATTGGTCTGACATGCAGAGAAGGTCGATCTCAAAGATGCAAGAGCAGTATCTGTCAGTCTTCTTGGGCAGTATTGACTTGTGGTCTGCCTGGTCTGGGTCTGTTATGTGTAACTCCAGTGACTTGGAACCTTTTTTTCAGGATATTGAAGGCAGGATGGGAGCAATGAAGCATCTGCGCTACTCTACCGGCCGATAGTACAGCTTGGGGTATTCAAAATGCCCAACAGCGTTCTAGGGGGCTTAACCTTGGCATCTTGTAAAACAATTTAAGTCGACAAAAACCAGCTGAAATGTGTAAGTATTTTGTTTTTTTCGGTTCTAAAATTGCTTATGTAATGATCTAAACACAATTTAGACGATTTCATAATTTCGACTGAACTTAAATAACAAAACGTGTTAATTTGCATGTGGTCCCCTGATCACAAGGTTAAATATTTGTTCACGAAAAAGATCAGCATGGAGTTATCGTTCAGTACGTGGTGAGTGACGTGCAAGATTTCGCACACTAACTCACGTGAACAAGGGAACAGTTACAAAAAACAAAGTGGAAAGTTTCTATTGCTGCAGGGTATAGAAGATATTGACAAATATATATATATATATCAAATTTTACCAATATTCAACGGTTCTCTAAATAAACACACACATTTCCCAGCAAACACGAAATCACCCCAAAGCTTTGAGTACACATGCACTTACTGCTCCAGCGCCACCTGCCACCGTCTCGTAGTAACCGACTTTCTCATTGCCGAAGGTAATGTTGTTCATGCAACCCTGAAGGATTGAGAAAATAGGACAGCATGTTGAGACCTTCATATAAATAAACAAGGAAAATTCACATTCACATACTACTACTACTACTACTTGAGCACTACTACTAATAATGACAGCGTGTCTGTCAATGCCTGACAAAGACCAATACATTTGTAGAGGAGAATATTTCTCCAGTGTAATAGAAGAATTAGAAGAATAAAAGGTTACGATGACTTGTGGCTTCTGCTGTGGCCAATGACACCAATTCTGGTAGAGAAAAGTTTGCTACATTTAGAACATTAAAAAGCTCCACTTCCCCATTCACATACATCCCCCCAAAATGACACACACTAATGATTTAGCGTCCATATTGTTTTGTAAAAAGGATTCATAGGTGAGAAAGATGAAGACTGGTAGTTGTTTCCTACACATCACATAATTAGCCAGAGACAGAAAAGTAGGTACAATTGAACCTGCTCTAACAGCTATCTGTATATACGACAGCCATCTGTACAAATGGCCACTTCCCATTTCCACACAAATTAACATACATAGAGACACACACATGAAAACAGGGACATGGGATTACAAGCAGAGACATGGGATAACCCACAGACACATACAAGAACACACACAGGAACGCCCATACACAAACAAAAACACACAAGAACACAAACCCACACAAACACATACAGGACCACATACACACAAACAAACAAACACACACAGGAACATACACACACAGGAACACACACACACACAGGAACACAAAAATACACATCGGCGCACACATGCACACACACACAAACCAACACATATAGCAGTTAACACACACGAACACACACAAACAAACACACAAAGGCAACTCTGACAACCTACTTGCGAGGCGGCACACACGCCAAAAGCCCTCAGAATGACGTCCACGATCCTCTGTGAGGTCAGCACATTCCCACCCACAACAGCTGCTTCTTCCGACGGGTCAATGATGCTGCCAGGGGACATCACGATTCGGATTGGCTTCAGACATCCCTGTCACCATACCGCAAGACAACAGATATAAATTATGGAGGGTCAAACTTTCACAGTCCTGTATCTTAACCCCTTTAATGCCGCAGGTAAATAAACCCCTGTGCTGGGGGAAATCCATGAACCAAGGCTGCTGTGGGGTGACCCTACTCTACCTCCTATAACTTTTCTATTTATGAATATTTCTTCATGAATTTCTGCATGTACATTCTACATTAAACAACATTTCTATAGATATGATTTTATGTCCACTTGAAAACACATTTCTCTGTGGATCATTACTGAGAACCATTGACCAAAGCCACAAAAAATGCAAATTAAAATTTGCAGCTTCCGATTTCAAGAACATTCAAGCTTTGGAAATCTCCAAAATTTTGTGGCTTTTTTCTCATTTATTTTTACCTCAGACACCAGACGAACTCTACCTTCTTTCATCGCAAATATCTCTACTTCTATTCAAGATATATTGGTACTATTTTCATCAAAAGAAAGACAAATGAATCAACTTTAAGATGACACCACTAATAACTCCAAAGCAAAAAAAAAAAGACTAGCGCCTGATTCCACTGTGTCGACACAAACATTTGTCCCATTTTGTTGTGAAACTGCACAAGTGTCTGACCTGGTTGAGGGGCACGTCGTGGCCCACCATGCACCTCATGCAGTAGATGATGGCCGACAGTGTGATGGCGCGAGGGGCGTTGGTGTTGCCGTGAACCTGGAAGCCCGTCCCGGAGAAGTCAAATACAGCTGTGCCCTGAAACAACCAGGATTAAAGTCAAAGGACATGATGTGTTAATACTGACAGCCTTTTGGCAGAGACTTGTTGTTGTGGTTATTGATCCAAAAACAGCTGGGCTCTCGCCCTTCTGTCCACCAATGCCATGTAATGATAAGTGCAGGTTTGCTGCAGTTGCTGTAACTGTAATGTTCCGTAGAGTGTGTTGTCTACGTTAGGTCTCGAAGGGAGAAGTGTAGCTCTGATGTCATTTAGGGCTGTACAGTGGAAAAGGGGATGATCTACAGTCTCATGCATAGTCACACAACAGACACAATAGGGGAAATTTTGGTTTTATTCTGTTCAAGTGAAAGTTGAGCAGTATAATGTTCTGTTCGAAGGAGGAAGATCGTGGTCTGTTTCTTTCTCTGTAGGTAGTTGATATCGTCATTTTGTTTTGTTTTGTTAGGATCAGATGTTTGAAAACTGCTCTGCCTGTCTTTCTCAAGGCACATCTGCTCATCCAATCTTGTTTTTTGTTGGTTTTAATGATTTGTTTTGCAGTGTTGTATGACTTTGGAATTTTGGGTTGTTCCTGTCTAGATCCCCTTTTGGCGGGTGTGTCTGCTCTGTCATTTTCAGGAATGTTTGAGTGTCTGGGAATCCACTGCATCACCAGGTTGACGCCACAGGATGTTATCAGGTGAAGGGAGCCAAATATGTGTCAAGTCTTGGTTTAAATGATGGTAATTTTTTAACGTTTGCAAGACTGATAGTGAGTTAGTGAAAATCACAATACTCTGCATTTTGTTTGGATGAAAGTAAAAAACTGTGTGGAGATGGTAAAGTGCTGTTTCAATTGCTACCATTTCTGCATCATAGTTGTTGCATTTTTATCCACAGGCTGCAGAGATCTCATGGGATCTTTCATCTGGGTGGCTTCTCTTTTGGCAAAGATAAAAATGCAGTATCTGTACCTCACTTTTCGGCTTTGTGCTTGACTACAAAGGTTACTACTGAAGCCGATGAGGCTTTAGTTTTAGTTTTAGTAAGAGTTTTACAGCCCTTGCAACACAATAAGGTCATGTAAGTGCTGAAGAATAGATTATCTTTTACAAGAGAGTAAAACACACAAAAAGAAAGAGGAGAGATAAGGATGATATATGATTGATAGGAAAGAAGGAGCAAACTACACCAGAGCACCTGCCAAGCACCCACTGATGAGGCTTTAATTAGCCTCAATTATATCTGGTGACTGGCAACCTCCTCTTAAAAGAAAAAGTACTGACATTTGACTGTCCTGTAAAGCATTAGAATCGGTTAGTTTGAGGTTTGAGTAAGAGTGTTAAGACACTTGCAGCACAAATAGGTCCCAAAAGAGCTGAAGATTAGGGGTGTTACTAGAGAGTAACATACAAAGAAAAGAAGGAGGATGGATAATGACAATCATAGATAGATTTATGTTTGATAGGAAAGAAGGAGCAAACCGCTTACCACCAACTTAAGATATAAGTGAAAAGAGACAACACGTGTACAAAAATGAGTCTCTGCGAACATAATATAAGGATAAAGCATGAGGCAAAAATAGTTGGTGGTGGGTAACCATTAGGCACGGCGCACCGGCAGTGGAATTTTAATTGCCGCGGGGGGTTCCCCGCCGGGTGCCTTATCACGTCGGGGTCACGGGGGTCAGCTCCCTGTCGTCGCTCTGTCTGGGCCGACCTAATTTTTGGTACTTTTCAAAGTACAATTTAAGGTGTATCCTTGTATTTATGGTAATTCTCATTCAGTGCACCCAAAGCACGCATTTCTGCTCTTGAGACTCAAAAAAGAACGGACGTTGTAACTTGTCTGGTTATTTCGTTAGACGCGCTGGAGTCGGCAATGCTAAATTGTAATTTTTTTTTGACTGGCGTGAATGAAAAAAAAAAAAATTTTTTAAAGGCATCGTCAAAATCTGTCGAACTTTTGGAACATGAACGACATAACATTGGTGCAGATACTCAGAAAAGATGGTATCTGCACATATCATAGAAGGCTGTAATTTTACAATTTTATCCATCGGGCACACAATTCGCTATGAAGTAATTCCTCCAAATACAACTTTATGTGTCTAATATAATCGTGAATATTCGCATATTTTCTCGAAAGTTTATAAAAGTTACCATGAAGTTTCTCAATGAAAAGTACAAATCGATTTTAGTGCTACAATACATCTTCAACGTAGATCTAATACACGAACAGTATCTGTTACACTCCAGAAATTCCTTACTTTTCTTAAAACGCTAAGTCTAAATTTTGTAAGTTGACTGAATAATAGGGATGACTTCTCGTAATTGGGTTATAAGAATAATTTCTAGCCTTCCAGGGACACTGAATCAGCACCAGACTTTTCCAGCTTTTTTTCCCGTTTCTATGACCATTTGCAATAACTGACAATGTGACTGATTTCTTTACATTCATAATTGTGTCCGCGCATATTTCCTACACAAAAACTAAGAATGAATGTTTTAGCTGTCATTATTTTTATTTCATACAAGAAGTTTATCTCTGCCCATGTATTTACGCGGTTTTGTAGTTTTTTTAATCGCTTATATTATATCTTTTTAGTTGTATGCAGGCTGCCACAGACACAGCATGATTCATGAACAACCACAGAGTAACTTTCTCTTGTTTAATAGTAAAATAAGAGCTAACGCTGATCGTCTTTAGTTAAAAAATGCAGATGTGCATCTTTCTTCTCTTATAACTTGACTATTACTACAGATTTAAGATTTCTCATGGAAAAAGACATGATGTTCGTAGTCAGTTTAACACATATTTTGGAGAGATCTGTCGAGCCTTTTTTAAATTAACAATCATTTATTCATAAGTTTGTAACTAAAATAGGACAAATTGAGTACTCTACAAACACTTGTCTAGAACAAAAACTAAGGCACAGAAACTAACCATTCTAACGCAGAATAAATCTCAAGACATTGAGCTTTTAGTACATCCGCGTAATGGTTTGCTATGTGGGATGGGGAAGAAGTTATATCGTTTTAAACATAGTCAAAAATGCGAACTTCCTGACCGAAACCGGCAAAGTCGCTTCAGGGCTCATTAACCCCGTGACCCCGAGCCGGGGAGCTCCGGCGGGCTGCTGAGTCACGCGAACTAAAAGTAACAGAATTGGGCGAAAAGTCATGCCGTGTAGGGCGACAGAGAAAAGAAGACAAGGAAAATGAACATTGGACAGAAAGGATTATCTATATAATATATAATTCATTTTGCCACTTTGAACAAAATAGAAAGGGAAAGTTTGTAAAAAATTACATCTGACCTCAACTTCATCAATTGTGATGCGCAGGCAGATTTTAGTTCCTTCATCCATGAAGTCCTCAGCGTACAGTTCTGTTTTCCCTGTTGTTGCTTTCGTTTTGGATGCAATCTCACGCAGCATGTCCTTCACTGCCACTTCAGCATTTTCCTAAGAAATAAAACAAAAAGTTGTCTCCATATATTTCAATGTATGGACTAAACAAGAGAGACCCTTATGACAATTTGAAGGGGAGAGAGCAGAAAACAGGGATCTTTCATTTCAAGACAAAGTTTACAAAGCAAGTGTTTCTTTGGTTTAGTTTAGAAAAGGTTTTATGGCACTTGCAACACAATAAGGTCATAAAAATGCTGAAGCTTAGAGGTGTTATTAACTAGAGAATAGCATACAAAGAAAAGGAGGAGGGATAATGATGATAAATGTTTAGTTATTTTAGTAAGAGTTTCACTGCACTTTCCAACACAATAAAGTCATATTATGATTTAACATAAGAGCCGAAGATTAGAGGTATTACAAGAGAGTAACAAACACAAAATAGAAGAAGGGAAGATAAAGACGACAGGTGTTTGATAGGACAGAAGGCCCAAACCACAAGAGAACATCTGCCAACCACCCACTGATAGATGTTTGACAAGAAAAAGGAAGCAAATACACCAGAGAACCTGTCAGCCACCCACAGTATGGGCTTCAAATTTTGATGTAAATTGTAAGAAACTGCAACACCTTGATACACTTTGCTTGACCAAACTTCAGTTGTGAGACTTCTCTTTTGCGCAAAACTTCAAGAACTGAGAGAAGCACAAGTGCCCAGTCTTACCTGGATGTACTTCATGTAAGCTTGCACCACATTGAGACCATACTCATCTATCAGATCGGATATCAGTTGAATGCCCTGTTGAATTCATGAAAACAGTACCAATACCAATTAAGGAAGTGCAGGATACACATGGCCCAATGGCGTGAAACATGGACAGCTTCTTTAACAATACAAGAGAAGTTGTACAGGCCAACATAGGAACTTAGCAGGATAGCCCAGTGTAGGATAGAAATCGGACTTTAAGTGCGATTCAAGAAGAGGAGGTGGAGGAGGAGGATAGAGAAGAAGGAGGAGGAGGAGGAGGAAGAGGAGGAGGAGAAGAAAAAGAAGTAAGAAGAAAAAGAAGAAGAAGAAGTAGAAGAAGAAGAAGAAGAAGAAGAAAAAGAAGAAGAAAAAGAAGAAGAAGAAGAAGAAGAAGAAGAAGAAGAAGAAGAAGAAGAAGAAGAAGAAGAAGAAGAAGAAAAAGAAGAAGAAGAAAAGAAAAGAAGAACAGGGAGAAGGTGGAGAAGAAGAAGAACCAACTATTAAACAATTACAGAATAGAGAAGTCTGTGTTAAAAGACATGACAAATTGTAAACACATAAAGTTATGATGATACACATTTTAAGAAATAGAATAGAATTGGGAACAAATCTTTCATTATATTCAATAATAAATGATTATGAACATTCCAGTCTTTTCCTTCCTTAATGTATCATATTATTATTTCCAGCTACTTATAATTTTTGTCATTGTCCTATCAGAGATGGCAACTTTTTTTTTTTAAATCGCATGGAAATATGCACAGGAAAGGAGGGGGGGGGGGGGGGGGACTCACAATTTATGAATCATTTTGTGTACCGGTAATACTAATAATAGTACTCATTCATCTCGAATCTAGACTGTTTCTACATAAGTGTAACAACTTCTTAAAGGATGGCCTTGAATCATTTTTAAAAATCCGGATTTCTGGATGAATCTTTATGTTTCGCTCCTTTGACTTATATACATGGCAAAAGTCAGCAACATTGAAACAAACACAAAATGTCCATCTGCTAATAGTAGTAATAGTATTGGTAGCTCAGGTTGGTCCTTACGTGCTGATTCAAAGCAGCGCCCACCTCCAAAATGAGGCAAATTATGTCAATGAAGAAATGTAGATAAAAAACATATTCAATACTTTGTTCTTTTTTTTTCTTTAAATTTCGATGACAGCAGAAAGGGAGAGCTGACAACCAAACTGACGGTTCAATTCAAGAAACCTGTGAGCCACATTTTTCAAAAATCAACTTCTTTTTGCTTTCCTGTGGCCACAGATCTTTCTCCATCACATATCTTTTCAATGTTAGGACAGAGTACGATCTTCACATCGAAACGTGCTATCCTCACATCGAAAAGATAAGTGATGAAGAAGAATCTGTCGTCACGGAAAAGCAAAAAAAACCCCAAAGTTTAAAAATAGTAGCATATGGGTTTCTAGAATGGAACCGTCAAAATGTACCTTGTGATTGGCTGCCACCTGAGCCTTGAGGTCACTGAGGTTGTCGTGGAGGTTTCTGGAGCTGCTGCTTCCCGGGTACTTTGCCGGGTCGTTGAACGCTTCCGTCACCTCTGGACATGCACACACACATACACAGAAGTAGAAAAACCTGACAGTTTTATACTCATGGTCTTTGAATGTAAACACACGACTACAAAACAGCAATTTCTACAGGAGAGAATATTAGGTGCATGTAATTATTTTATACGAGCACTTTCTAATGGAGAGTGTTTTGGCAGTTTCTCATGGAGAGAATGTTTTGTGCTTGTAACTATACAATTGTCAGAGGAAGGTCAAGAATAATTACTTTAAAACTTGAACGGATGGTTGTCTGGGGTCAAAAGAAAATTATTGAGAAATTGGTCGCCAAATTTGGGTGACTTTCAAAGCTTGAGAGTTTTTGGAAACTGCAAATTTACATTTTTTGTGCCTTTGATCAACCTAAGTCAGTAAAATCCACGCAGTAATGTGTTTTTAAATAGACTTAAAAAGTGTCAAGCCAAAAATAAAAATTTGAGTTTAATACGGAGCCATGCCTTTTTCCTTAAAGTCTCCAGCTTCCACCAGTTTGAAGGATTTGAAGACAGCACCCTCCTGGAAGATAGATGTAGAGTGCGGTGGCATGGAGCCGGGAGTTATCCCCCCTATGTCTGCATGGTGTCCGCGACTTGCCACAAAGAACACAGGCTTCGGTTGGCTCTTGTGAAAAACCTGCAGTAAATGTTATAGAACGACAGACGACTATTTAAGATAATAGTGCTAACAAATGTTTCGAATAAAACTTTTAAAACTGTTCAAAGAGTAGATAGAGAGAGAATGAGAGAGACAGAGAGAGTGAGTGAGAGAGAGAGAGACAGAAAGACAGAGAGGGAGACACAGAGAGAGAAACAAAGAGAGAGAGACACAGACAGACAGACAGACAGACAGACAGACAGACAGACAGACAGAGAGAATGGCAGACAAACGGACAAATAAAAAAAACAGTAGACATCATACTCAAAGAAAGTATAGACATGAAATGGAACTCAAACTGCAACAAGGAAACTAACACAAATTGTATGTTGCAGAATAGGATTGGTTTGAGCCAGGAGTGGGGGATGAGGGTGGGTTGGGGTGGGGTGTAGCAAGTGAAAGGAAGACAGACAGAACAACAAATAAAGAAAAAAATATAATAATACTAATACTTAGCATCACAATGAAAATAAAGACATAAGTGTCCCGACGCGGTGGAATCAGGCGCTCATCAATTTTGGGGACTATGGAGTTATTGGTATTGTCATAAAGCCTGTCCATTTGCCTTGCTTGTGATGAAAAAAATATCAATTTATTTCGAATACAAGTCAAGATATTGGTGATTGAAGGAGGTGGGGATCGCCTGGTTTCAGATGTAAAATTAGCTAGAAAAAGGCCACTAAAATTGAGTTATTTCCTTAGTTTGAGAGTCTGTGGAATCTGAAAATTTACATGTTTTATGCCTTTAATCAATATTTTTCCGAAAAATATACACCGAAATGTTTTTTTTAATGGGCAAGAAAGGCGTTGAGCCAAAAAAACAAAAAAATGTAATAAAAATTCCCAAACCAGCGGAAAAATACAAGTTTCTTGACTTTCATTATTTTGACGAGCGCCTGATTTCACCATGCTGCCTCACATATACGACTCACTGGTGTGATGACTGTTAGGTCGGGCAAATGGCTTCCACCTGCCTGTGGGTGGTTACTCAGCACCACGTCTCCATCATGAAAATCTGCGCCAAGAGTCTTCATCTGAAAACAGGCAATAGCACATCATTGGGGGTTTTTTTTTGGTCCTTGAATGGCCTTCTCACTCTGGTCAAGAAACACAAACTACAAAGGTATGGACACATCACCCATTCATGCTGCTTGCCAAGATGATCCTGCAAGGCAGCATCCAGGGAAAAAGGAGCAGAGGCAGACCAAAGAAGAGTTGGGAGGACAACATCAAGCAATGGACAGGCCTGGAACTCAAAGACACGCTCAGAAAAGCTGAAGACGGGAAGGAGTGGAGGAAGCTGGAGACCAAATCTTCAAAAGCGCCCCAACCGACATCCAGTCTATGGGGCAGGTGATGGTGAAGGTGGTGTATGCCTCATCCTATCAAAATGGTTCTATCTTAATTACTTAGACATTGTGCGTGTGATGTGTTAGCTAAACTCAACATGAGTCGCTAACCCAGAATTACAACGTTCTATCTGCTCAGTACCTAGTTTTGAGAAATCTGAAGCAAAGAATTTTTAGTTTCACATGTCAAGCTTGTTCGACTACAATTCTTTGAATATCTTGATAATGACTCTGAATATTCTTATGATTCTGATAGAGCAGATATAACAATTGGTTTCTGACCTCCTGGTCTTAGTAACTCAAAAAGACCAAAAATAATAAATAGAACCTTGTCATTCTAAGGTAGCCAAGTACCATAACGAAGGTACAATGTTTTTAAGAAAAATAAAAGAGTATCTTTCTCTCTCCTCAAAGTTTTACCTTCTGAGCTTAAAACATTTTATTTCTAACAGCTTGCTGATAATATGACATACCATTGAAGTCCCAATTTTACCTATAAAGAGAAAGACAGCAATCTACATCACTATTACATTTGCTGGCTCTACAATCTGGAACACCCTCCCACAAAACAATTAGAGGAATAGAAAATACTGAGTCTTTTAAAAACCCATTTGAAACACAACTTTTTAGACTATGAATATTGTCAGTCCTTTTCAGTTGAGTAAATGTACTTTTTTTTTTCTTTAAATAAAAAAAAGGGTGAGCATGTGTCCAAGACTGAACATGTATGCGCATGTATTTGCATGCGTGCATGGGTGCCAGCGTGCGTGTGTATCATCTACTTCACATAATTGTACAGTGCTCATACCTTAAGTATGAACAGAAAACAGCCCTCTATAAATGCTATACCTAATTCTTCCATCAGGAAGTTTAAGAAGTGTACCTGGTACTGCACTGTTTCTTGCATGGCTCCCAAGTGGACCGGAATGTGTGGAGCATTGGCAACGAGTCCCCCGTCAGGACCAAACATTGCACAGCTGAAGTCGAGACGTTCCTAGACAGGAAAAGAATAATAATAATAAATAGCATTTATGCTGCACATTACCATTTAAAAAAAAATGTTCAAAGCGCATTATTTCATGAAATAAGATAGGATTAGCGCTTCTTTAGGTGGGGCTAAGAGGTTCAATGGAGAAAATGTGGCCAGGAGGTACAGTGCTTGGCTCTCATGCCAATAGCATCAGGTTTGAAAAAGGTCTGTGCTAGCATGTCGTTCTATAAAAGCCAGATCTGACAATCATGATTTTGGAGCGAAAATGTTTTTTTTTTCACCAATCGAAAGCGCGTATCATAGGCTTCATTTTAGTATAGTTTTCATTGAGTTCCCCACCTTAAAATCGCAATAAAAAGCAAATAACTGTTTTATCTTTCATAGCTGTCTGCTTCCAAATTAGCTCATCTTGAGATGTGCGGAATGGATTTCAATACTGTTACAACTTGGATGACGCAACAAAAATTATTACGGAACCAACAGTAAAGCCATGAATTCCTAAATCGCACATCATATGATACACTTTTAGGGCTTGATCGTTTCCGGTGTGTTGATCATTCATACATACCTACATTAATCAGTTTTTTGTTCCTCCTGAAAAATTCTTTAAAACCTTGATACGTGGAACTGACTCTTATAGGACGATGTCCAATTTTCTCTTCTTAATCTACCTTTTAAATTCTCTTCTTCCTCTTCTTCATTTAATCATCTTTCTTTCTCAGTTTGTAAAAAAAAATATTTTAAAAAATCCTCTCTTGCTCACTCACTGACTCAATCTCCTTCTTCCTCCACACACCTGACATTAAGTAAGAACGAGCACCTAATCTGCTCAGACAGATAAAGATGAACAAATTTCAGAGGTCCTGTGTGCATGTTACACATGTTAAAGATACCTTGGTGGTTGAAAATCATAGAAGAGCAGGCCGTTAGGCCACCATCCAGGCAAAATTTATAATTGAAAAGAATCCTTAATATAAAAAAATATATCTTTCTATCTGCCCGTAAAATAGTAAGACACAACCTTACACCTTCTTTAATTTCAAACATACTGACGATGTCTCTCTTTTGGAGAATGTAAATGAAGATCTTACGGTAAGTAACCCCCTGAGTAACCACATGGATTTGAACAAGAAGAAGCTCTACTTTATCCAGTATTTTGGAACTTAAACAAAATCATCTGACAGGCACTCTGACACCCTATCCATCACTAAACCTAGAACATATACATTTCATTTCCTAGATAAGTGGCATGTTCCTTACAAGCTCCTGATTAAGTCACATCAATGTGCAGGATATAGCGGAGATGTAATTAGCCTAGAAATGAAAGAAACACCCAGAAAAGAAATGTAATAAAAACATGGCACAGGTAGACTCACCTTTATGTTGGTTGAAATAGATGTTCTCTGCAGCACCCTAGCGCAAAAGACGACGGAGAAACTCAAAGAGTTACAAAGATCAAACATCGTTCTTGTATCTATTTTCTTTTAGAACCAAGAATAATATCTCAAAACTGACAACACTGAGGTTTCATTTGACGAGAAAAAAAAGACAAGAGTCAATGCTTGAGATTCGTACACATGGCTTAATCGTCTGATTTTGAGCAAGTTCAACCAACTGAGCAAGTTCAACCGTTTTATTGTTTTATTCGGTTCCTTTGAATTAATTTTGAATTAATCATTTTTCAGTTTTTGGTTATTTGAGTTTTTGGTTATTTGCCCCCAAAATACTCATTGAAAAACAAAAACAAATTAACTATCTGGCAAAAAAAGCAAACCCAAAACAAAACGAAACAAAAAAACAACCAAGGCTTTTGTGTGAATAGAATCATCCTGGTAGTCTGTCAAGTACACTGGCAATGGCTTTTCTCTATATATTGGAACGTACAAATAACACACCTGCCCATTTGTTCAGCCGTGCTCATGAACCTGTGAGAGAAGATAGACAGCTGGATTGCATCCAGGTCGGTGCCGATGACTTTCTTGTTCTGACTGGCAACCTGACGGGAGAGAAAGAAATGGCTGGCATAGTGCATACAGTGTTCAGTCATTTTTAAGGCATAGAACATACAGCCATTTTAGGGACAGTCATTTTTAAAGCATAGATGTTGTCGTTTTTAGGGCACAGAATGTACAGTCATTTCCAGAGCATAAAACGTACAGTCATTTTTAGGGCATAAAAAGTACAGTAATTTTTTAGGCATATAATGTTCAGTCATTTTACCGGTATCTGTGGTGTAGTGGTTAGGCACTTTGCTGTCACATGCAGGAGAACCAAGTTTGATTCCCAAGTGGGGATAAATTTTTATAACATATATCAGTCTCTCAGTAGACGTGTTAATTTTCTTTCAACCCACGTTGGCCCCGACAGGAAGGGCCGGAAGCCCGTCATTTAAATGATCTAAATTGTGTTGATAAGGGCGTTAAAAAAAACCCCTACTGCTTTTGCTTTTTTGTGGCAGAAAGTTTAGTTGAAAATAAGCATATGTGTTCAGCGTGTGTGAAATTAGGAGCTCGTCAAAATAATGAAATAGAGGAAACTCATTTTTCTGTCTGTTTGGCAATTTTTAGCAAATTTTTGTTTTTCGACTCCAACACCTTTAAGGTCAATGTAAAACCACATTTCAGTGTGGATGTTACTTTAAAATTTTAATTTAAGACACAAGGAATGTAAATGAGCAGTTTCTAATGACTCTCAAGCTTTCGAAGTCGCCATACTTTGGCAGCCATTTTCTCGTTAATTTTACCTCTGAAATTAGGCGATCCCCACCTCTTTCAATTGCAAATTTCTCAACTTCTATTCATGAAAGATGAGTATTTTTTTCACTGAAAGCAAGACAAGTGAGCAAGCTTTACAATTATACCAATAACTCCACATGTCCAAAAAGTGACGAACGCCTGATTCCCCCACATCCTGACACATGTTACAACTTTCATAAAAAAAAAAAAATTGGTTTCAATCTACATACAAGATTGTACTCTAACCAAAACACTCAGTCTTGTTTTATGGGCTCAGAATGTTTGAATAGCTTGCTGAAGATATACAATTTATTTTTTCAACAGCTTTCAAAAAGAAGGTGTCTGGATTGGTCACACTTCACCAACCTTGATGCGGATGTCTCCTAGAGGAGTGATCTCAGCCTGGCACTCCGGCTCTACCAGGATGGTGCTGGGGAGCAAGAGGGAAAAGTTCTAAATTCATAATCATTTCTTTCTCATAGGCAAAATCCCACCCCCAAGTTGTCTGTGGAGTAGCAGATAAGCTATTCACCACAGCCCACAGAAGATCAGAGTTTGATGCCTGTGTGGGGAGAATTTTTAATCAAGTGTCTCAGTCTTTCAGTTGGGATGCAGTATCCCTCTCAGCCCGGGTTGGCCCTAACAGGCAGGATTAAAGCCCGTGTCCTAAATTGTGACAAGGCGGGTGATAAAGACGGAAATAAATTTAAAAAACACACCAAAAAAAAATAAAAAATTATAGACAATTTGAGAAGCCTTAAACTTAAGTCACCACTATAGACTTAAAGCATCTCCATTTGAGATTTTAGTTTGACTTACTTTAGTTTCTAATTAACTGAAAATGTTTCACAAAACTGAAAAATGTTTTTAGACTTCAATTGAAAACTTTGAGAAAATGAGAAAAAACAAAACAACAAACACTCACTAGTTTGTAGATTGTGGTGCCATGAAAAAGTGTGTGGCCTCAAATAGTTACCTGTTTTTGTCAATGATGAGGACTGGCCCATCCATTTTGTGACCAGCTGACAAATTCTCGAGTCGGAACACCGCAGTCTCCAAACAGCCCTCCTCAAAGTGGCACTTCACCGTCTACAGACAGGGAAACAACAACAGGTTTGAAAAACTTTTCTTCAAAACCAAGTCATGGAAACTAAAGTAAAATAATAATAACAATAATAATTTTAATACTAATACAGTATAACACGGATAGCTCAAATTAGTCGGGACCCGCCTTGGTTGTTCGAGGGATATCTTACAAAGACAAAAAAGAAGAAAAAATGGGACCGTAGGCACAGTTCGACAAATGCATGATTTCGAGTCTTCTGGGTTCGACCTATCCGTGTGTTACTGTATTTATAATTATAGTTCCGAATGTGAATTTCGACAAATATTTCTTGAGCACATGCTACATATACCACAGATCAAGAAATGGAATTTACTTACTTTTAAAATTCTTTTTTAAATTTGGGGCATCGTACATCTGATCAGCTGACCAATATCATATATTTGCAATTGAAGGAGGTGGGAGTTGCCTGGTGTCAGAGGTAAAATTAGCGAGAAAATAGCTGCCAAAGTTTGGTGACTTCCAAAGCTTGTGAGTCTTGAAAACTGCAAATCAACTTTTTTTTAGCCATTGACCAACATTTTTCAGTAAATTCACACAGAAACGTGTTCTTAACTGGACACAGAAGGTGTTGAACCAAAAAAAGAAAATTTAAAAAAATTGCCAGACAGCGAGAAAAATGTAGGTTTCCTTGAATACATTATTTCGACGAGTGCCTGATTTCACCATGCTGTCTCACATTTCATTTGCGCAAGGATAGAGCAATCACCTTTTCTTTGACAGGGGGTCCAGCCGCTTTGGGAATCTCTTTGGCCGAAGCAGCTTGTGACTTTCCCACGCCTCTCACACGGACATCGTCCACATAAATGTCTCTGCCCTTCAGCGTGAATCCAAACTCTGTTTTGTACCTGTAAAAAAATAAAACGAACCTTGCTTAAATACATGTTTTATACAATCAAAATTACTGCACGTTACAAATAAATGTATTCTAAGTTAAATGTCAACCCAAGTTATGAGAATAGTTACCCCTCCCCCTCTCAAAAGATTAATTTAAAATCTTACAGCGCTTTCTTTTTTTTGGAAACGTGTGTCAAGAAGTGGTGGAATCTGGTGCTCAACTATGTTTTGGGCATATGGGGTTATTTGTATCATCTTAAAGCTTGTTCAATTGTCTGGGTTTTGATGAAAAAAATAGGGGGTATCAAGGGCTGGTGAAGGACCTCACTTAAAAGGTGAGAAACACCCAAACATCTCATATAGCTTCTCCCAGTCTAGCCAACCGCACCTACCCGAGGTGATCCCTGTTTGCACTGACGTGGCTCTGGTGAATGGCGAATCGCTGGCACCAACAAACCAACCCCCCCTTCGCCTGGAGGGGTAAAAACAACAGACTGGGAGTAGGTGTGGCTCCTCAAGGTGCGGAGGGCAGAACCCACCGGCGCATGGTAGATGCTATGCCCCTCACCAACACACTCTCACTCTCCCTTGAGTGAGTGTCCTCCTCTGTCACCCTCACCTACTTCTTCTACACACTCCCTATGGTTGGCTTGTGATCTACCTCCGGCCGAGTGCATCTCTATTGATTGTTCTGGGCCTTACAAGGATGAACACACCACTGGGCGGGATAGGCCTCCGGGACATGGCATGCCTAAACACGGGCGTCTACGTATTGACACAAAGGATCCAGGACGTGACAAGCCGCTTGTCTGTGAAATTTTGGCTCAACAACGCTGTCAGGGTCAGACCGCATCAAACCCTCCACAATTTGCTGGGAGACAGCAGTGGCAGGGAATGAACGACAGTGGATCGTACCTCGACTACATGTAAAATGGAAGTCAGTCCCTGTTCAGTGCGTTGCCCCACTTTTGAGAGAGAGAGAACTTGCAGCTGTGGAATCTCAATGCCAGATGTATTGGACTGCTGGTAGACCACAGACCTGGGTGGGAAGAAAAGCCACAGGCTCCCCAGCGAACATGGCAAAGAAAAATAATATAAATTCATCCGAGCTTGGACGACGCCTCGTTTATCAAGGCCCGCATGCAGTGTCCACCCAGGCTGCTGGTGAAAAGTTAGCTACAGGGAAAACAGAACAGTTTAGACTACTCCCGGTCAATGTTTGCAGCCTCGCAAACAAAAAAATAGAAATCTCTCACCTTTTGGATTCAAGGGAAATTCACATTGCCCTACTACAAGAAACTATTCACCGTAACACAGACCCCTATATCCCAGGTTACACCCATTATACCTGCACATGCCCTGACTGCCAGGGTGTAATCACCTACATCAGAAATGACATACAAAGAACAGTTGAGAACATTGCAACTAACACAAGAACAAACATCCAAAAAGATACAATTTGGTACGTAGGTTGCAAATTCACAATATTTAACATCTACAGCCCCCCGGGAAATGACTGCTCTTTTTCATTTCTCCAAGAATCTGTATACAACAAAACAATAGCTGCAGGTGATTTTAATGGCCACTCTCCTCAGTGGGGATACAGAACATACAACAAAAGTGGAAAGGCCATAGAAGAACTCTGTGGCACGACAAACCTCTTTGTTCTACAAGACAAGAAATCTACCCCTACCCTTATACATAGGGCTCACAACACTTTAAGCAGGCCTGGTTTGACCATCCTTTCATCCAACCTCTTCCAAACATATACCACATAAGTCCTTGATGGCATAGGGAGCCACCACAGACCCATCATGACTTCAGTGTCGACCTCAAGCCAAAGACAATTTGCACAGAAGATCAAAATAACAGAGAAATGTGCTTTTTTCATATTGACTTAAAAGGTGACAAGCAAATTCCCACCTGGATGAAGTGAGGAACATTTTTTGTAAAGCGTCTTTTTCTAGGACATGACGCCAGTCCCCAGACCAGATTCGAATCCAAAGACCTTTCAGTTGCAAGCCCGACAGCCCAGCCACAAGACCACTGGCATCACAATAATTACAACATAAACGTGCATAACATCACCTGTTGAAGAAAGAGGTGTAGAAGTCTCCGAACCCACAGCTCATGCCATTGTCAGAGGAAGGTGACGCGGTGCACATGAGAGCGCAGTCCGTGCCATCGTAACGCAGATGCAGGAACGGCTGGGTCTCGATGTGATCACTGCACAGGAAAACACAATTTGTTTAAAAAATGCAGGTTTTTGAAATTTAAAAACATTTTTTTTTAAAATGTAGGTGTTTTTATTTTATCACCCCCATTGACAAAATTCATATAACTTATTTAGAAAATCATTATCTTTCTTCCTTCACTCTATTTACTGAATTAAGAGTTAGGTGTATAAAATTAAAATGACTTTTTTAAAAGTGTCTGGTGTGGTGTCAAACTATATGTTATTTCCTAAAAAACCCAGAAAATATCTTGTAAAAAAGCTTAGAGACGTTGATACATACATACATTCACGCACAAACATACACACACACACACACACACACACACACACACACACAAACATATACACATGCACATACACACACATGCTCACACAAAAACATACACACAAACAAACACTCACACACATACACATACTAAGACACACAAACACATACACAAACATAAACACACATTTACCTATCAAAGCCTTGCACCTTCAACTCTTCCTGACATTTCTTCTCTAGAGCTGCTATTCTTTCATTGAGCTGAGCAAAGTTTTCTGAAAAACATAAAACAGGCAAACACATAAAACAAAAGAACCTGTGAAAAGAAACTATTATACAAAATGTACTTATTTTTAACCATAAAATTATAATATATGATATATAAATATATGATTTGTAGCTGATTTCTAAATACAGTGAACTTTCTGGGAATTCATAAAACAGCAAACGTTTGCCAACAGACAGTATATATTATATCTTAAATAGCTATATAGTGTTTACACACACTGAAATTATCATGTATTAAATATTTTTGTATTTCTTTCAATAAGGCTCATATATATATATATATATATATATACTGTCCAACTTGCTATAACAACCACCTGTCCAAGACAATTACTGGCACAAACGACCACTTCCCCCATTTTGCTTGTTTGTTTTTATAAAGGCACTGTTTAAGATGTTCACTTGCATAAAACAATCACTTTTCTCAGTGACAATGGGTGGCTGTCTTGGCCAAAAAATCTGACCATATATGGTCGCTTTTAAGCACAAGGGGGCTATCCCAAAAAAAGCTGTTTTGAGAAAATCAAAGGAAAAGTTTTTGGACCCTTGTTCAGTTTCTTTAAAAGACAAGGAGAGTTTTCTCTATAACCAAACAACTATACAAACCAAATAAACCAAACTTCTCCTACAGGTAGGGCAATGTCCACTTTTGGTGTAGGTCAAGATTTCTGGAAACTCCCGAAACCTGGGTTCGCCCGCTTGTCCTTAAAAGGGACCATATTACTTCAAAACAAACCTCTAGCCAGTCGTTCTAATTTCATTTCAATTCTCTCTGGGACCTAAAAGCTCAGCCCTCTCTGCTGTGTAAATCTGCAGCTAACCAAGTACACATATACAGCTTGTTGCACTTGAGAAATACAGGTAAATATAGCTTTCTCAATGATTCAATGTTCACCTATACAAGAAGGGGATTAAATCCACGATCCTCTGACAGTTAGCCCAAAATCTTAACCACTAGACTTGAGTGCTGATCTATAGACTAACACTACTTTTATTTACAATTGTGTTGATGCTAAATGGTTTCATAAGGTGCATTTTCTGTCCTTTGATTCATCAGTGAAGTTGAGTAATAATTCTGCATTGTACAGGGCTTAGAACCTGCTATGGATATATAAAAATTCCCATTATTATTGTTATTATTATTACTATTATTATTACTATTTTAAAAATTATTATTATATTATTACTATTATTATTATTATCATGATTATTATTATTTTTATCATGATTATATCTATTCAATAGCCTGCACGGTATGGGTAGACTGCAAAAAATCTTGGCTGGATGGTGTCAGAAAGCTTCTCTAACAGAATAACTTATCAACAATAGAAACCACCAACTAAGCCCTCGGTGGAAAATTGCACCTTCCCTCGACATCTTTATTTGTTTGTTTGTTTGTTTGTTTGTTCGCTTGTGTAAAGAAAAGCACACCAACATGACAACAATCACTCCTCACTCCGTGCAGGGGAAAAGCAAGAAAGGCAGACAGACAAAGACAAACCCTCCAATTACCTGTGCCTTTATATCTAACGATACAAGGGAAAAGAAAAAACAAAAAGTAAATAAATACCTGCACTTAACCATACAAGAGGAAGGAAAAAGCAAAAAGTAAGTAAGTACCTGCACCTAATGATACAAGGGGAAGGAATTTTTAAAAAGTAAGAAAGTTTCAAAAAAAGTAACTAAGTAGCTGTACCTAACGATTCAAGAGGAAGGAAAAAGCAAAAAGTAAGTAAGTACCATAAAAAGTAAGTAAGTGCCTGCATTTAACGATACAAGGGGAAGGAAAAGGTAAAAAGTAAGTAAGTACCGTAAAAAGTAAGGAAGTGCCTGCATTTAACGATACAAGGGGAAGGAAAAGGTAAAAAGTAAGTAAGTACCGTAAAAAGTAAGTAAGTACCTGCACTGTAGGTTAGCGCCGATGGCTCTTGGGCTTCGTACACAACATCAGCCAAAGCCATGCCATAGGCTGACAGGATGCCAGCATATCTACAGAAATCGTGGTTACACATTGAAACAACTGTGAGGTAAGGAAAAGGAAACTGGTTGTTTTTTTGTGTTTTGTTTTGTTTTGTTTTTCTTTCAGAATCTGGTATTCTACCAGACACAGAATAGGTGAATTCATAGGCAGTGAAGAGGAGTTTCACTAGGGAACAGGCTGAGGAGATATTTTACAGATAGGATGACAAAAACTCTGGCCTCACTTAGTTTTGAAAAATATAACATGAACATATCATAGATAACGTTCAAACCTAACCACACCGAGAAGTAGGACTGTAGAGAGTCTCCACAAAAACATGATTTTTATAGTAATAAAGAATGTAAGAAAGACATTAGATGAACCTTTTTGAGTAATACGTGAGGCGGCGTGGTGAAATCAGGCACTCATCAAAATAATGAAATCAAAGATACCAGCATTTTTCTGCCACTTTGGCAATTTTTACTGAATTTTTGTCTTTTAGCTCAACAGTTCTTGTATTCATTTAAAAACGCATTTCAGTCTGGATTATGCTAAAAAAAATGGTGATTGAAAGCAAGAAAAATGTAAATTTCCAGTTTACAAGGACACTCAACATATAGAAGCCACCAAACTTTGGCTGCCAATTTCTCGCTTATTTTACCTCTGGAATCAGACGACCCTACTTCAATCAATAATCTCTACTTCTATTAAAGATCGATTAGTATTTGTTTCGTATTGAAAACAAGACGAATGAACAAGCCTTAATATGATATAATAACCCCGTAATATGCCCAAAAATTGACTAGTGCCCAATTCCACTATGCTGTGATACAAATGGTTACATGCCGAGATACATATGGTTACTGGAAGTGACAGATCATGGTTCTACATGCTGGTGGGGAATGCAATTGTTATATTTGCCAAACTTGGGACTATGTTGAAATAAAAGCCGAAATACGCATTCATTCACAACATGGGAGTACTGTTGATGACAAGTCAAGCAGAATATATGGCATTGTACCTATGAGATGTGAGTGAGTTTGGCAGGACAATCCAGGCTATATGAAAGTTTCAATCCACTCCTTGTTTTGGGAAATTGTTTAAAAAATGGATACGATCAAAATTAGAAATAAAAATTTAAAATAAAAAATAAGAAAATAAAATAATAATAAAAGCAAAAACAATAATGATGATAATAATAACCCTATGAGCTTTACACAATTCCAAGAATAAAGAATAATAACTGTGAAAAAAAGAAGTATACGAGATACTGACTTGTGTATATAGACCTCAGACATGCCCAGGGAGCGGGCGATGGCACAAGCGTGTTGGCCCCCAGCCCCACCAAAACAAGCCAGAATGTGCTTTGCTGTGTCATAACCTTTAGCCTGTGTGAAAAATACATAGAGTTAGCCAGCTGTTGAGATGTTTTAAGCCCAAAATTTTAAAACTTACCCCAAAAAAATTGCAATTTCTTAATCAGTGATATAGATTGCGTGTGTTCAAGAAACATTTTTTTGAAATTCAAATTCTAAATGACGGAAAAAGTTGTGTCCTTGGGAAAGGCACTAGACAAGAAATTATTTTTGACTCTGTCCTTTCAAAAACGGATGTTTAACTCGGGGGTTTCACCTCTTAAATAATCTACTAGTATTGATAGGGGCAGCTACACCACTTCACTATTTCAACATTTCAACAAAGAGTACATCGGTCACCTGAGTAAGGGCTCGAATGGGTCGGCACATCGCTTCGTTGGCAACTCTGATGAATCCCAGTGCTACTTCTTCTTTCGTCATAGGATCAGCTCCTTGCTCTTTTAAGAAGTCGTTCACCTGAAATAAAAACGTCAGAATATGCTGTGAGTGTAAAACCTTCATAAAATGAGATGAGACTGAAGACAGACTTAGTTCATCATCACATAGAATCAGTTTAGATAGTTGACAGACTTAATTGATCACCTCACAGAATCGGATGAGACTGAACACAGACATAATTCCTCAACATGGACAATTAAAACCAAAATGAACAGCAGTGAAGATTATTCACTTTTAAGCATCTATACATGCGACAATTAAAAAATATAAGAACACACAATCACCACTGTTTTCACAGCTGTATTGACAAATGAATGCATTCCATTCTTGCCCAAAAGGTCTGCTTTAATGCACATGTATGTAAACATAGGTCAGCAAATAAGTATTCATCTATCTTTACCGAATGTCCAGCTTTCGTGTCTGTTAGGTGAACAAAGTATTCAATTTCCCAAGTATTAAATCTTGCTCAATGAGTCGTTTTTGTATGACATTACTGCATGAGGATGTAAATTTAAAGAAGATCATAAGTACAAATAACAGTAAGATTTTATTATTTTTTATTTTTTCAAATGAACGTTTTTCTATGCCTCCATCGACACAATTTAGATCATTTAGAAGACAGGCTGCCAAACCAGCTTGTCAAGGGCATCCGAGCTGAGAGAGATGCAGTATCCCGACAGAAAGACATAGATATTTACTAATATTTTTCCCCCAACTCAGGAATTGAACTTGCATCTCCTGCATATAACAGTGAAGCACCTAACCTCTACATCACAGATGCCTGCCAGCTAGGCTTTAACTCTTTAAACCCTGAGTTTTTTTCACCGTTTCCCGGAGTATTTTCTACAGTCACCTAAACCTGGAGCACCTGTCTCATTATAACCCCAACAGCTTGCCTCCAACTTCTAAAGGGTCGAAACAAAGGTTTGGTCATTACTAAAAAACTCGGATCGAGAATAGTTCCAAAACACAAGAAAAAACTAGCATTAAATGAAGCGAAACAGTAGTCTCTAGTATCAGATGCTCCCAGGGTCCAATGGGGAACAGGGTCATTACAGCCGGACACTCACAGTGCCCGAATGGGTTTAAAGAGTTAAGGATGTAAGCAATATGCTGAGATATTAGCCAAAAAAGTCTCTAGTATGTATAAAAAGCCATGCAAAAAAGAACTCATACATTAAACCAAAAGGTTAAAAACAACAATCATTTCTGGAATCACACAAAAAAAAAAAAGAATCAAATTTTATTATTATAAGAAAATTGAGTACTTGGAAGACCCACCTCAGATGTAAGTAAGCCAAAAGCCTTAAGAGTGGCTGCCTTATCTAATGGCTTGTCCTCAGTTTTACCAAAAATGTGAGGGAAATACTCAGGCAGTAAACGTCCTAAACACAAGTTTGCATCTGTGATAGTCAAGGGTCCACCTGAAACGACAGTTTAAGCTCCTTGACAAGGGGAATAATAATAATTAAAAAATAAAAATAATAATAATAATAACTTACATTTATCTAGCATATGTCCTCTAGGGAAGTGCTCAGTGCGCTTTACAAGAAAACAAAGAAAATAGCTCCCTTAGGATCTCCTTTTACTCCCCCCCCCCCCACTTTCTCTCTCTCTCTCTCTGTTTGTCTCCTTTGTCTGTCTTCCTCTCTCTCGTTCTCTCACTCTCTCTGTGCCTCTCTCTTTCTCTCTCTCCCTCTGTTTGCCTCTTTCTCTGTTAGTCTGTCTGACTGTCTGTCTTCCTGTCTCATTTTCTCTCTGTGCCTCTCTCTCGTTCTCTTACTCTCTCTCTGTGCCTCTCTCTTTCTCTCTCTCCCTGTTTGCTTCTTTCTCTGTTAGTCTATCTGACTGTCTGTCTGTCTTCCTCTCTCTCATTCTCTCTCTGTGCCTTTCTCTCTCTCTCTCTGTGCCTTTCTCTCTGTGCCTTTCTCTCTCTCTCTCTCTCTCTCTCTCTCTCTCTCTCTCTCTCTCTCTCTCTCTCTCTCTCTCTCTCTCTCCAACCTCCCTCCCTCCCATACGACAACCCATTATAGTCCTGTGCAGGTTGTGGCGTCTCACCCTTCATATAGCAGACTGGCCCAGGATGTGCCCCTGCAGACTCCGGCCCCACCACAAACATTCCTGAGCGGAAGAACAGCATTGACCCACCGCCGGCCGCCACCGTGTTGATGTCCAGCTAACACAAAGAGAAACAACAAAACTTAATTTTCCAAGAAAGTCGTATTGAGAAAATGACAAATTACAGAGACTTTTTACGCCTGGAGCTGGTAATTACATAAATCTAAGCCATAAATGCCGAAAAGCAGACAAAGAATTGATATACGAGTCAATAAGAGTTTTACAACATTAGCAACCCTATTAGGTCTAGGTCATATAAGTGCCAAAGATTAGAGCTGTTACAAGAAAGTGACATACAAATAAAAAGAGGAGAGGCAAAAATGATTGATAGATCTATGTTTGATACAAGAGAAGGAGCAAATTACACCAAAGCACCTGCCAACTGCCAACCACTAATGATATATATTTTTTTCTTTTTATGGAGGGGGGGAGGGTTATCCTGAAAACAGTCGAACCTGCCCATTACGGTCACTCAAGATCACAGAGAATAGTAACCATTATAGGAAGGTGACTGCTTAGGACAGGATTTGAATCATGGTCACTTACTAGACTTGAAAAAGTCAACAGAGAGTGAAAATTCTTAAATCTAAATTCTATCTTTCAAATTCATTTGCTCAAAATTTCTCATCTATTATAATTATCTTACTGGATTGATTGAACATATTTTAGTGTAAGTGTAAGGACTGGTTGGGGTAAAACTTTTATATCAAGTGACTGCCAAGAGCAGATTTGAAGCCGACCTGTGACGTAAATGACTTAGGGTTACCATGTTTGACAGGGATCACTTCGGCCAGGTTAGAAAAGCAGGAAAAACACAAGGGTATCATGGAGCAGTGGCCGTTAGTACAGATGACTGCTATGGAGAGGGGACTGCTAAGGCAGGTGGACTGAACTTTGAACCCGACTCACTTGTGGGGCCTGAATTGTGATGCCTGCAGTGGTGGACTCAAACACATGCTCAAAGGCTCCAGCGAAACGGCTGACATCAGTCGATGTTCCTGCAACGAAAAAAAAATTGATTTAAATCACATGAAGATGGGACTGGCCAAATACAAAATTGTAATTATTGCAATTCGCAATCTGTGCTCCTAAAGAGGAAAAGAAACAAAACAAATAAATTGGGGCGTGTCCACATCTTTGACTGCTTGTTTGAGTAAACAGAAGCATACTGACATGATATTGGCCATTAAATGCAGGAAAAAATGTAAAAATAGACAGACAAAAACAAAAGAGAGAAAGAGCAGATGTTGGACCTACTAGTGGAGACCTCCAACCACCCACTCCTAAAAAGCCAAGAAAGAAACAGAACACACATATATAGTATAGACTTCTCTCCAACTCTCCAAAAAGTCATATCAACGTAAAAGTTGATCTCCCTGCCATAGCTACTTGGCAAGTACATTGTTCAGGAAAAGCAGCAAAATCACTGGTACAGATAACTGGTCTCACAGAACTCACAGTTTAGTACCATGCTGTCAAACCATTCAAATAGGTGCTGACATTTTTATTTGGAAGTGTGGGGGAGACAGTCAGATTATAAAAGCCCAGATAATACATTTGTGAGGCATCATGGTGAAATCAGGCATTGGTCAAAATAAAGAAATCGAAGTAATCGGCATTTTTTGGGCAATTGTTTAATAATTTTCTTTTCTTGACTCAGCAACTTTTATGTCCATTTAAAAGCACATGTTTGTGTGGATTTCACTGAAAAACATTGATTAAAGGCACAAATAATGTAAATCTTCAGTTTCCAAGGACTCTCCAGCTATCGAAGTTACTATACTTTTGTGGCCATTTTATCGCTAATTTTACCTCTGAAACCAGAGGACCCCCACCTCCCTCAATTGTAAATATCTCTACTTTTATACAATATAAACATTTTTTACTTCATCGAAAGCAAGGCAAATGAATAAGCTTTCAGATGATACCTATACTCCATATGCCCCAAAATTGAATTGATTCCACCATTTCTTGACACATTTACCTATCAAATCACAAAAAATCTTTAAAATCCACCAACTAAAAGGATCTGAAATATAAGAAAGAATATCTTTATTCAGATACCAACTTCCTTTTTGACAGTCGGACAGATTAAACTTTAACATTACCGGGACAGGCTGAGAGCCATGAAGGCCGCACTAGTACAAAAGGCGAGACAGGATTTACACACGACTTACCTCCCATGTCAAATCCAATGACTGGCACTCTTCTCTCTCGGCTGTACGTGGTCTCCGCATAACCAACAACACCGCCCGCAGGACCAGACAGAATGGCATGAGAGCCCATGAAACTGACAGGATGAAAACATAGTTCGTAAATAAAGCACCTAAAAACCGTGAGTACTGCGCCAAGACAGAACTAGCTAGAGTGCTCAGACCATCACAGTGCAAAACAATCTTGACACAGCTCTAAGCTGTGACTGTCTCACTATTGCATGAGGAGAGTGAAATAAAGCCTACATCTCTATCCCAGCAGAAAACACCTTCACATACCCTCAATGACCATGAGTGTGTGCCTCACGAACTGGCCTCATGAGCCTCACGTGAACCCACAACAACAAAAAAAGAAAAAAGTGAAAATGAAAGACTGCAAGAACAAAATCATCAGATCGCCGGCCTGCCATTGTGCTTGCTTATACTTATGCATTTGACAATGTCCTGCTTGCTTTCCTTAATTACTGATTGTTACAAATGTCAGGTTTTGACCTATGACATTCATTTACCTTTATCTTATTTCACTTTTTGTCCTCCAGGATCTACCTTTACATATACAGAAAACAAAACAGGGAGCAAAAAAACAACAACTCAACCCAACAATGTTAAAAACCAAATCTAAACAATTAATGTAGTCAGAAGAACAAGAAAGCTCAGAGAGTTACCAAAAAAAAGAGTATGTGCAAAGTTCCATAATAGCAGAAAACTAAGCAAAGCCAAAGTCATCTTCATGGGAGCTGATGTCTTTCAAATGTACTTTCCTAGTGGCATATAGAACAGAAAAAGAGGAGGACAGCAAAAGCAGAAAGTATACAGAGCACTAAATTAATTTTACCTTTCCATAGGTGTCAGTCCTCCATCAGACCTCATGAATAAAACTTTCGCATCCTTGAAATAAATGATCAAAAAAAAAAAAAAAAAAAAAAAATTAGGACCACAAAAGTGTTTCCCATTTTGGCAAAAAGATAAATTGCTTGTATTCAAATATCAGGCAAAACATGAAATGTTGAATTCGTTTTATAAATAAAATACATACTTATTAATGAAGGAAAAGTTCAGGATGTAACAGTTGAGAAAAAGAGGGTCAATGTAAGTCAAGAGTGAACAGTAACGAGCTAGTCTATATCGTACACAGGTAACCTAAAAATACAGCAATTTGGTTACTGCAAAGTTTACATGTTCGAAAAATAATTTGCTGAAAAAGTCAATCACGCAAAACAATTTGAACATTCTTATATATAATCAAGGTTCTTGATTGATAACAACAACATACAATCAAGATCCCTGGCTATGTTCTTAGGCAAGCATGAAGACAAAGAAGATGTACAAAGCAATAATCCCATATACGAGAGTCTCCTTTATGTACCTTCATGTACACGTATCATATAAGGAAAGTGAAGCATTAATTCTTATTTCTATCTTTCCCTAACATAACTTTTCATCTTGAATTACCTAAACAATACATGGAACATGATGGATCAAGAGTAGTTTACCTTTTAGCCAACCATGTGAGTAGATTTGCTAATTTAATTAATGATCATTTATTAGATCAGAGTATACATTATCGAAAAGTTATCCAGAGCAAAATTGACAAAAAATATGGAAAAACAAAAACTTGACATGTATAAGTTAATCAGACCTGCAAGCCTTCCTTAAATCCATCAATGTACTTTTTGATGCATGGTGTCAAATATGCATCTGCACAGGCTGAAAAATAACAAAACAAAGATTGACAAAAAAGTCAAACAGAAACAAACCAAAAAGCTGTAAGCGGAAAAAACATTTTTTTTAAAGATCTGAACAACCATGAGAGTGACAACAAACAGGAAACAGATGTCAAGGTGTAAGGACAAATAGACACACTCTAACCGTGGTTCATATATTCTTCAAATACTCTTTATACATTCCCAGTCCACAGAAAAATAGACACATCCAAATCTTATATCATTGACAAGATTTCTTTTTCGTTAAGTAATAAAAGTTTGACAGTTGTGGACAATTTTGGAGTCAGTTTGTATCTATATTGAAACTAAAAATCAAACGTACCCCTTATCTCATATAATACAACATTTTATGGTCCCAACTCAAATTGTTGTATTCCTTAAGCCCTCAAAAGAGGAACTAACAACAAATATTCCACCTCCAGACACAGAAAAAACCTCTAAACTACCACCCAAACTGAATCAAACTGGAAGAGTCACCAATGTGCGTGCTTTGCGACCACATTTCCAAAACAGTCCAAGTTCTGATCTTTGAACGTCTGAAATTACAGGATTTCCGACATCAATTTAAACCTCCCATCCCAACCACAGACAATAAATACTCTATACAGCAAAAAAGAACAAATCTTCGAGACGTCCTCCTTTTTTAACAATGCATTGGGCCAAAGAGCACATGATCAAAGGCTACTAGATTAACAAATAAAGAAAGAAGAAGACGTGACTGTACGCAGCAGTAAGGAGACAGCTTACCTGTGTAGCCTCTGGGCACTATCCGGATCATTGACATCACGTTGGAAGAAAGAGAAACATTTGAGAATCCCATCTCTTTGGCTAGGTTTCCAATGAGTTCTTCATGATCTTTGTAGCTGTAAATGAAGGGAAACAACATATCATAAGTCAAAAATATTTTGTTGAAATAATTCAAATTCTAAATGTAAAAAAAAAAAAAGCAAGAAAGGATATAATATAACGCAGGTGAAATTTTTGAAAGAAAGGAACAGTTTTTTCCCTCTCCTAAAAAATATTGCTGTCTGGGCCTCTTACATTTGGACAGCTTGCTTTTAATAAATTTGTTTTCAAAATCTAGTAATAATTATTTAATGGGTTCCCACAAAATATAACACAATATAACACAACATACTTCTGAAAATGCTCAATATAAACCAACAGCTTAAAATACCAAAAATTAGGACTTACATATAGGAGTGCATGAGAACAACAGCCAAACTTTTGATTCCTTTGTCCAGGACCTTTTGCAGATCTTCGCGCAGTTTTTGTACATTCAGCGACGTCCACATTTCCAACTGCAATTCAAAATCAAAACCCATCTTTGATGCACAAAATTTGATGCTAATTGACCTTCTATGAACAATTGTTAGGCAATGCTCCATTTTAAACATCTATCATCCGTATCTTTCCTCCTTGTCAAGCTAAAAGTAAAGCAGAAAACAGGTACAAAATAGACGAAAAACAATTCTTAAGGGGGGGGGGGGGGGGGGGGGGGCTACACCCAAAAAGTCCCGATTCGGGAGAAAATTATGGATTTTGAGTTATAGGCCTAATTAGCTTCTTCATCCTTTCCTATAACTATTTCATAGCATAAGAACCCCAAAAAGCTTTATTTCTTCCCATACCAGGCATGTTTGTCACCACTATTTCCTCTTCTTTATAATCTCCCGTTTTCTCAAAATGCGGTTTTTCTATATACTTGTTTGTATAACTCCACCATTTTTCATCCAATCTTTATGAAATTTTAACAGAATGAAGAGAAGAAGTAATACAAAAAATCTGAAGATTTAATTTTTTATACATTTAATAGATTTTTCCTAGTGGTGTCCTGGAGCGTGGATTTTCATGGAATTTTGGCAAACTTGAATACTACTTCACAAAAAAATTAATAAAATATCTTCTAATTCATTTAGGAAAAATTCAACTAATAAATTTGGAGACCTAATTTTTGTTAACACGTAGGCAAAAAAAAATCTATTTCCATGAAAAATAAGAGCAGTATTCATAATGTAAGACATGTCAATAAAATCCAATATGGCCGCCATATACATGGAAACAAAACTTTTTCTCAAATTTGATTGCGGATTTTTAAGACTCCATGCTATGCTTGTTGAATGTGAGAAATTTGGTACAATTTGACCTGCTAATTGGCGAAATATCCTTCAGGTGTAGCCCCTCCCCCCCTTAATCACAAATTTATAATAATGAATAATAATACAAATTATTTTAGTAGGCCATATCCCTACTCAACAGTTAACTCTATGTACTTTACAATTATATTATTACCCCAGAAGACCCTAGAACACTCAGAAATATTCTAAGCTTCCCAGAAAGTGTACAATGCAAGCAGCCAAAAAAGAGCTCATACTCATTAACAAACCGAAAAGATTGCTCTTTGTCTACAGCCGCTGGGTAACCATTCCAACCACAGTGAAGTGAAGAAAATTTGTGTGAAGTGCCTTTCCAAAGGACATAACATCGGGCTACTTACAAGATTTGAACTCGTGCCAAATACAACTATAGAGAGGTACTTACACGTTCTCCAGTGGTTCCCGTGACCACTTTATTACTGCCATCAGACTGATTCTCTCCTTGGTTCAGCACCATGCGTTCTTCAACTTCAACGACATCTTGATACAAATTTTCCGGGCTTACAATTTCCTGATGAAAAATATCTCATTATATGAATTTAGCACTATAATTCACTTTTCATCTTCAAGTAAAGTAAATTTTGTTCATGACTCAAAGGGTATTACTGAAAATAGTAGATAATCACAATATTCACTTTAATGAGCAATAACAAATACCAAAATTAACCATAAATAACCAAAAAAGAACATTTATAAAGGTAACAAAACATAAATTTATAGTTTGATAATCTGTCCTACTGTCCTAACAATTCCATTGAAATTTATTGTTAAATAAAATTTAAAAAACAAAAACTTAAAAGTAAGATCTAGCCTTCATAGTCTTTTAAATGTTGGCACTGCAAACCTGCTTTCTAACTTTGCTTTCGAAGTTTGAAAGATAGGAATGTACAATTCCGACTTTCATGAAAATGAACATTTTCTTTAACATGTTGTAGCAGTGTAAACAATTCTCTGAAACTGACCAGGTCAAAAATGTTGGGGCGTGCCTGGTTGCCAATATGCAGTAAGTCCTTAAACCCGTTAGTGATCACCAATGCCATCGGTTCTCCTTTCCGTTCAAGCAAGGCATTTGTGGCAACTGTTGTCCCCATGCGGATCCAGTCAATAACGGAAGTGTTAATATTTTCTTTCTGCGAAGTTCCTAACTCCTGGAGGAAACATAATATTAAAAATGAGACATGTTGACGTTGATAAATTATATATATATATATACTTATTGTGTTCAAAAGGCAGAGGGGCAGAAGAGAGAAAGAGAGAGAGAGAGAGAGAGAGAGAGAGAGAGAGAGAGAGAGAGAGAGAGAGAGAGAGAGAGAGAGAGAGAGAGAGAGAGAGAGAGAGAGAGAGAGAGAGAGAGAGAGAGAGAAAGAGACAGCAGAGATTGGAGACAGAGTAATGAGAAAAGAATAATATCTAAAATTATATATATATACTATTAATATCCCTAATGCCCTAATTGAACAAAGTACAATACATAAAGTAATGAGTAAGTTGGCTATTAAGTGAAAACATTACAGGCCTTAGAACTTGGCCTAGATCAAGACAAGGTGTCCACGAAATAAAATGGTATTCTTTTACTTTTCCTCCCATTTCACATTTACCTATTATGTGTCCATTTTCTACTAGATGTACATATTAATGTGCTGAACACTAATATCGAGACTTCATTTCAGTCGCAAATTAATAGTCAAAAAAGTATTTGAAGGTTTATTATTTATCCCACTAATCATAGTAATTTCCGCGTTTTTGACCAATTTGGGGGTTGCCCCCCCCCACCCCCAAAACCAAGAATAAAATCTGTAGGGTTTTAGCATATATATAATTTATATAATTTGATGTTCTGCAGTTAAGTTTGAAATTTTCTAGAAAATAAATGATTTGCGACAGTTATACTGGCTATGTGTAATCTGCAGCAAATAATACTGGGCACTCTTCGGGACGAGTGGTCCCGGCCTAACTCCATAGAAATTTATACATAAAATTAGAAACAAAAACGGAAGTCAAGTAAAAAAGCTGACAGAGTTGCCAGGCTGAAAAGGCCACTGGTAAGGTCTAAACCTATTTTAGACTATTTTTCGGCACTATTTTAACATTTTTTCGTGTGCTGATAACAATTTTGTATTTTATAAAACTGTCACAACCATTATTTTTGTGAATTTAGCAGGGGGGAGAACCCCCTCCACTCCCCCTCCTCTCCACCCCCCCTCACCATCCTTTTTTTACGTGACTTCCGTTTTTGTTTCAGAATGTGTACATAATGTATACAGGAAAAGGCTAGCTGTACTCAATGATGGGTAGATGGCTAGTATGGATAATATAGGTCAATTTCCGAATGTTTTGTACTCAAATTGTTCTTTTTACCCGCACAATGGTATTCATAACTATCAAATAAGCTTATTTTTTTATCAGGTAGTATAATTTCATACAAAATCAAGCTCATTTGAAAGATTTTGTGTAGAAAAATACAAGTCTTGTTTCCCGACTTTCAAGCGTCTCATGTCTAAGTGGGACAATTTGTTCTAATTTCATTGGACGAACTTCTAAAGCTATCAATTTGGTGTGTTTTGAATGAGATGTATGCCTCGTTTACGAACCAACTCAGGTGGTTCTAGAAGTAGGCCTCAAGAAACACACACAAACTCAAGCGGACTGACGCACAAACACTTGAGCTGTGTGAATGCCGGTCCGAAGCAGGACCCGAATGGAATGGAGATGATGCTCGGCGCGCGGGCGCTGAGACATAGGCCGGACTGACATGGGACCGAAACGAAGGCGAGGTGTCGTAATGGGCTTATCGGGCGACAAGCCCAGCCTCCGCAGGAAGAGGGTTAAGGACGGTTAGATTGGCAGGCTAGCCGAACTTAATAAAGATGGCTGAATTGTAAATAACATTTTAGTTTGCAATATTTTAAAGTATTTGAATTTCACATAAAACCAAAAGGTGCCTTATAATTGACAATCATTGACATACATGATAATATTTTGAACCTGAATAGTAACTTGATGATCTAATGAGACCAGTGTACTCAACACGTTTCAGTCAATACAGCCAAACCTAGATCTAGACGGCTAAGGCTAGCCGTACCTTAGGACGGCTAGACTATCAGGCTAGTCGCACTGATTCGTTACTGAAGTACATCTACGGGTCAGCCACTTCGATCTATGGCGACTATGGCATGGAGTTAGGTCCGGACCACTTCTCCCAAAGAGTGCCTAATACTGCAGTTAGAACCTCAAAACAGTGCACTGTCACCGTGTGAGGGAGTGAACGTGAAAATTTACCAATATCTTATAAGAAAACAAAAACCAGATCAACAAACTTGTTCAATGATGCGTCGAATGGCTTCTTTTGGAGCATCGGCATAATTCTCTGGATCTTCGGAAAGCAGTTTCATCACACGGGTCTCTCCACTGGGCAGACGGGCCCATACGTCTGTGAAAGTGCCCCCTCGATCAATAGCAAACTGAAACTTTCCATTTGCAGCTTTCGTAGACATCTTTTTCTTCGCTAGGCCTATCTAATTGTCTCTTTGGATGGGAGAAATAAGAGAAGAGAGGTCAATTTTTGTTGTTGTCCAGGCACTAATTATTGTTTCTCGACGTAGACTTGGAATGTAGATGATGCAGTGGAAGTCAATATCCGAGAAGCCGTACAAAAATTAATTCGCTGTTTCAAATCTATTTTTGCATCTGAAGAGCAATGTCATGCTGAGTTGTCTGTCTGAATGTTGTCATGAACTTCCCAGTCAATGCTTGGACAGCCACATTTCACAAAAAAAGTATTCAGGCAATCGTAGTTCGGGAAACAAGAAGCACTAGCAGGTTGCCCTAGACTGACCGCATCAAGCAGCCGCCAAGAAAAGAAACCACTTCACTTTATAAGACGAAGGCCCAGAAAGCACGTATCACATTCCCTGCTCTCAAACCCTCACTATCGCAACAAAGGAGACATTGATAGCTTCCTTCTACTTTGTAATCTGCATTGTCTATAAGCAACAAACTAGCTTCGAATTAATTTGCGAGCACTAAAGCAGTTGCAATAATATCATAATTATTGGGCACCACATCGGTACTTCAACAATCAACAACAGAACAACACAGGCCGTTCTTCAACTTATTACACATTCCGTGCACAAACTGCATGCCTGCAGCCTTACTCCATTCTAAAGCTGGTGTGTTTTAGAGTTGCGTTGGAGCACAAACACACATTTAGTTCTGCAAGCCCTGGGCTAGTCACACCAGAGAGTTTGGTCACACTAAGAATTTAATGGGGAGGGAGGTGGAGTGTGGAGAGACACGTGCTAGGAAAAAAAAAAGAGATAGAAATATGCCATAGTTGATTAAGTAGGCTGGTAGATTGTCTTTGTTTTTCA
>NW_004797279.1:1619827-1631687 GCF_000002075.1 Aplysia californica | reverse complement strand
TAAAATTAAATTAAATTTTTTTGTTGAAGATACAACAAAGGGAGCAAAACATTTGTTTTTAAGGGGGGAGGGGGGCTACACCTGAAGGCTATCTCGCTTATGACAAGACCAAATTTTACCAGATTTCCCACATAAAGCAAGCATAGTAAGGAGTCTTAAAATCGGCAATCAAATTTGAGAAAAAAGTGTTGTTTCCATGGATACGGCGGCCATATGGATTTTGTTGACATGTCTTGCGTAATGAATACCGCTCATATTGTTCCTTGAAATTGATTTTTTTTTGTCATGCGTGTTAACAAACATTAGATCTAAAAATTTGTCTATTTTTTTTTCCTAAACATATTAGAACATTTTTAATGAATTTTTTCCTGAGGTAGCATTCAAGTTTGCAAAAAATCCGTGAAAATCCACACTCTAGACACCACCAACAAAAATCTATTCCATATATCAAAAATTCAACAGAACATTTTTTAGTATTACATCTTTTCTTCATTCAGTGAAAATTTTATGAAGATTGGATGAAAAATGGTGCAGTTATTCAAAAAGTATAGAGAAAAGTCGCGTTTTGAGAAAAATGCCGATAAAGAAAAATAAAATATTGACTTAATGAGGAAAAGGTGGTGACGAACATGCCTGGTATGGGAAAAAATGCAGTTTTGGGGGCCTCTTATGCAATAAAATAGTTGTAAGAGAGGACGAGTAAGCTAAAAATGCCCACAACTCAAATTCCATAATTTTGAGCCGAATTGGGACTTTGGGGGTGTAGCCCCCCCCCCCCTTTTTTTTTTTTACTGTAGACCAAGAGTAATGTTGCAACACATTTCAAACCATAAAAAAAGATCAGAAACACTTCTTCTCTGCCCATTTCATAGAATGCATAATGTATTGTAACTTGCTTCCTTTTTAAGTTTCAAATGTAGAAAACAGAGTTGAAAAATCTATACGAATAACGAAGAACGTAATACCTTTTCATGTTTTCTGATATTATTAACACTACCCAAAACAATCTGCGTTAGTTTATTAAAATTGTTAACGTAATTCATTTTTTTTTTTTTTTTACCTCAAATACAAAATAGAACCTTATAAGCTTATTTGTTGCGTTGTTCCTATCACGAATCACGAAAAGCACGAACATAGCAAGCCTTCATCATAGGCCTATCATTAAACTGCTTTTTCGTGATGTTGAAAAGTGCATATTATGTGTGTGTGTTTGAGGGAAAGGGGGGGGGGGGGTAAAAATCGAAAATTCTCAAAATTTAATTTTTAGTGGATTGCTTACGACAGAGACGATATACAGCTCTTTTTAAAGGTACCCCAAAATCATCACATCCTCTGGTCCTCTTGGAGTTAATAAAAACCTCTCTGAAGTCCACACGTCGCCAGCTCATCCCCACTATTACCATTAATGCCCATTTCATTTCCTCCTGTTCTGTGGCCTTAAGTGTCTCCTCACATTTCAATCCTCCATCGTCAGTCATCATGGTCCTACTTCTCCGAAAGCGGACCAAGGTACCGATCCCAACGACAAGCTCTCGACAATAAGACCTTGCGTTCAGTTCCCGAATGTGTAATTCAACGCATTTTCCTCAGGTCCCAGAGGAGCTAGGTGATAAAATGGATTGAATTGATCAGCCCTAACCACAATAAAGGCATCGGGAAGTGCTGCATTGTCACATCAAACCAGAGGGAATTATAGATCTCTCTCTCTCTCTCTCTCTCTCTCTCTCTCTCTCTCTCTCTCTCTCTCTCTCTCTCTCTCTCTCTCTCTTTCTCTCCCCCCACCCCCTTTCCTGTACCACCAAAGACACATGCGCACACACTCGGGTGACGCTCAAGGTTATTCAGCAAAACCTTGACCTTTCCGAAGGACACAGATCGCCGCCACATCCCCGCTCACTATCGCCCATATTGCAGCCGTCTTCTTAGCTCATAACAACAACCACAACAACAACAACAACAACAACAACAACGACAAAATTAATATTGACAGTTATAATAATGATAATAATAGCAACAACCTGACTAAATGTAATGATGGGAATAAAAAATAATAAATTAACGATAACAACCGCTCGTCCGTTAATGCATAACAATAACAAATGCATCTGCAGAGAAAGTTTTCTAAGCGGAGCAATAAGCTTTACGACGACTATTGTCGCTTCTACCACGGCCAGTGAAACCAATTCTGGTAGGGAAATACTTGCCACAAACACCTATCTCGATTGTAAATTACTCGTATTATCATTAATATTTCCTTCTTCCACTGTAAGAGGACCATCTTAGTGATCAAAATGTCAGACACTCGACCATAAGCCATAGAGTTTAATTCCCGATTGTGCAATTCAATCTATCCCCCCCCCCCCCTGTTCTTCGATACGTATTCAGCAGTTCCCTAAGGACGGAATGTAGAATAAATTAATGATAACGATAATCATATATTATACGTCGGGTTAACAGCTACGGTGAATTCACAATGGAGGGCCAAAGTAATAAAATGGGTCGAATATTACGAGAGAGGGTTTACAGTGATAGTATTACTGTAAGCTCTTTGATATTACTAGTGCACTAGTGCGGGTTAGATCGGGTTCGATCTAAACTGCACCACTTTGCACCCAAAGAGGTTTTATGCTGTAGTGCGGTCAAAAATCTGTCATCTTTGTGACATGGTCATCGCACCATCTCGGCCTTTAAGATCGCCGACGAAAAGACTTTTAAGACCTGTCCATAGCAAAAGTCAGAGACTCGGATGGAGAGTTTTTTCACACCTCGCCCCCTCCCTGTGGAACGCTTTACCAGCTCATCTACGGGAGTCTACCACTTTATATCAAAATTTAAATCAGCACTTAAAACGCATGTTTCAGTCCAGCTTCAATCTGTAATTTCCGACATTTCCAATACAAATATTATAATGTTCTCTCAGTATCTATTATGTTCTCTCAGTATCGTTTATTCCTGCTGTTCTGTTCTGTAAGAATTTATGACTGTGTGAATACATCAATGTGTGCGAGGGTGTCTGGGTAAGCTTTGTGGGATTGTCTTTACTCAAGGATGTACTGGAGAGAGAGAAAGAGAGAGAGAGAGAGAGAGAGAGAGAGAGAGAGAGAGAGAGAGAGAGAGAGACAGAGAGACAGAGAGACAAAAAGAGAGAGACAGAGAGATACAGAGATAGAGACAGAGACAGAGTGAGAGAAAAAGAAAGAGGATTACTATAGGAGCTGTGTGCTGCTTGTTCTTTGTATTATTGTATAGCGCATTGAGCAATTCTTTGTGGAAATGCGCTTTATAAATGCTATTATTTATTATAATATTAAATTCATGTCGCAAGTTATACTCAAATATTTATTAAACGGTTGAATCACCGTAACTCATACTTTGCCCAGCAGTCTGTATCAATTTGTCTTAACTTAATCATATTTTTTTCACAACAATTGAGGCAAGATTTAAAAACTTTTCTTCATAAATATATATAAAATACTATAAATCTCCGTCACGCGGAAAATGGGATTATTCACAGTACTCCCCGCTTCTCACACACATTTTGTGCACGCATATGGCCAACGTCACAGCTCACCAATGACACTTTTTATTGTGGCAAAACGTGTTACAAGAAATTAATTTTATAGTGAACACAATAATTGTTGCACTTAAAGTTCTCAAAACTCGCGTTCAATGATCATAACGTCACGATTAGAAAACAATGACAGACTTGCGTTTTAAAGCGGTATTTCCGGAGCTGTAAACTTTTTAAAAGCTGTAGAAACCATCGACTTGTTTTTTAAAATGAGTATATATTAAGGAATTTTCTAAAATGCACTGTACATACGTTTTATAAAATATTCATTTGTTAAAACAAATTGATATAAGTCATTGTGCAAAAGTTGTATGTATGTATAGTATAAGCTTTTACGGCGCTCGCAACTGCTAAGTTCATATGAGCGCGAGAAACACAAGTTGTTCACCTTTGCAAAAGTTCACTTCACGACTGGTTAACTAATTGACTTTAAAATGCTAAAAAGTTAAAATATTTAAATTCAGTGTAAATACATTTGTGATTTAAAACAACTCTTTTAAGTAACAATAAAATTTTAAAATAATATCAAATTCACTCTACAACTCGCCATAAAGGCCAGCAAAAGTTGGAGAATCTATGTTCAACAGTTATGAAGATATTTGAAAATAAGTTACACCACGGATTTTTGACCACCCTTATATTGTACTAGAGGTATTGGCAATGGCTTCACCAACGTAAAAGAACTAAACGAACGTGGACCGCATGTGCCCACTCTGGGATGCTGAGCTTTGTTTGTTTTTGTAAAGTGTTTTACGGCTCTCGCAACTGCATAAGGTCATACGAACGAGCGGGACACACCTAATATTTTCAGTTGGTAGGAAATTTTGAATTTTGCCCGGGTGGCGGCCGGAGCCTACTCTAATCGATTTTAGACCACCAAGGGATCTTTAACGTGCGCAACTTGCACACGGGCCCTCCGAAATTTTTCGCCCTTGTCCGATAATGCTAGATGTAGATCTTTCCTACCAGAAGATCAGGGGTGTGGCAGAAAGACAGCAGTAAGGAGGAGCCAAGGAGTAGCAGTAGAAAGGCTGTAGAAACAGCCAGGAGCCCAGAGGAAGGGGCAAAGGAGGTGAGGGGGTGGGGGCAGAAAGTGGAAATGAAAGCAGACAACAGAACATTGTTAGAGAGCAGGAAAGGAGGTGAAAGGAGACAATTTTAGAGAAGAAAATTTTTCGGTGGCTACCCGGATTCGAACCCGGAACCTTTGAATGAGAGGCTAACACCTTAACCACTTGGCCACGAGAGCCCCCTATGCTGAGCTTTGACGAAAAAAACACACAATTAAGAGTGGGAGTGTTTTTCGAGACAAACATGGAGACATCTAGACGGTCTTGGTAGGAAATCTACAAGCTTGTACTGAAATGTTGGAGAAGGGCGATGTTTGATTATAAATATAGTTTTTTTCAGTTCAAATATACACATAACAAACTCAAAGACCGCATAGAAAGGCCAAATTAGGCCTAGCAAATCCAAATATACAAATGACGTCAGAAAAAGTCCTAATACAACAATAGGAAGTTCAAATGTAAACATAGAAATCTCAAATGTAACACATAGCAAATTCAAGAGCCACATAGCAAGTTCAAATGTAAATATGCTTGAACTACAGTAAAAGGAGGCTAAGTGGGTGGTTAGCGGGTGGTCTGATGTGGTTTGCTCCTTCTTTCCTATCTAACATCTATCATCCTGATCTCTCCTCCTTCTTTTTTGTGTCTGTTACTCTCTTGTAACACCTCTAACCTTCAGCACTTATATGACCTTATTGTGTTGCAAGTGCCGTAAAACTCTTACTAAAACTAAAAAGGAGGCTTAAAGTATAAGAAGTATATCAAGGTAACAAGTAAAAGGGTTTGGGGTTTTTTTTGGCCACGAACAAGTTAGACGTAAGCCGTGTGGTGCCACATGGGAGAAATGATGTGAAACGAAAGCAACAGTTAAATGATTTTATATAATAACGGAAAAATAAACTCACATGTTTAACAGAGACGAATGGTTATGATACAAATCAACATACTGATGGTATTATTATAGAACAAACTGAGTGAAATCTAAAGCCAAGTTTATTTTTTATTTACTTATTGTTGCACTACAAAACGCTGTGGCTTATAGGCTTGCATTGATCTGAAGGCTGCTACCATTTTCACTATAGTCACAGCTTGTGTTTTTTGTTCCATGATCTGGGCAAGTGTGACCATCCTTTGTTGATGAGTCAGCTGAGTGAGCATTTGATCTTTTGCTTCACCGAGCCACGGTTCCAAATCGTATTTCCAAAATCACAAGCGTTCTCGTAGATGTTAAGAAAAGGTGTGCAAAAGGGGGGGGGGATATTTCTTCCCCAATCTATTGATGAGCTGTTATTTAAAGCCTGCCTTTGTGCACGTGCATTGTTAGTTGTTACACACTAAGCATACTTCGTTGTGGGGATTGTTGGACCAGTTTCTTAGAGGGATGGGTTGAAACGAAAGCTGCCTTTCCCTCTACTTGAAAGTCGTGAAAGACCAGGCCACCCTCGTCACTGACAGCAAATTAGGCCACTATGGCATCGTACGATTCGGTCCCCTTCGACCCTGCATTACTGGAACAAAGCATTAACCACTCCGTGCTTTTCATCGGTTTCTATTCGTCAATGACTTGCTACCAGCTTCCTCAATAAAGGCAAATTCATACAGCTAAATGTTCAGCATCAGCCATGCTGCATATTGATGCCTGATTGCTTCAGTCCTGTCTGAATGTCTTTCCGCGGGAGCATCCTCGGGATTTTTAAAAATGATGATCAATTCACTTTAAAATTAAACTGTTTATGGTTGTCGTCAACTCAGTTTGATGCTTTTCACGTTGAATAATCTCTGTGGAGAATATTTCCATTTGCTATGTGGCATTTGAACTTGCTATTGTGTTACATTTGGATTTGCTATTTGTACATTTGAAATTGTTACGCACAATTGTGCACTACAATTTTCTATTGTACATTTGAACTTTTTATGTGACGTGAAACATTCTATGTGGCATTTGAACTTGCTATGTGGCATTTGTATTTCTTATGTGTACATTTGATCTGAAAAAAACAACTATATAAGAAACGGCGCGGAGAGCAGGGTTAGTCCGAGCGCCAAATGGAGAGGCTTGTTTTGCGTCATAAAGTTTTTTTTCTTTGGTGATTCTAACTGAGCTTTCATTGCTGATTTCAAAACTAAAGGGTGCCAAACGCTAAACTTTAGGCATTCTTATCTAAAAGTGAAAATTCAAGATGGCCGCCATAGAGTTTCAAGTGAAAGATGTTGTGAGGGATATCATTCATTTAAAGACATAAAATGTACAAACTTAATTAAACAGCATGAAAAAAGTAAACCACACTTGATGAAATACACATTAAATATTCGATTAAATGGAAACTTAAAAAAAATAATTATGGCTGCCATCTAGCTTTCATAAATGTGCTGATCCGCAATACACTCGAAACTGTCGTATTGAAATCACTTTATTAAATTGTTTAACAGGGAGAAAACACTGGGACAATCGCTAGTGTCTTCTGCTCGTGTTCACATTAAGAGTGACTGAAGGGCGTCTGAAGACAGTTCAGCCTCACAGTCATTGGGGGGGGGGGGGCAATGACAATGAGGGGGCAATGACAGTCATTGGGTTATTGCCGCAATTCGTGACAGACGTTTTGGTGCAGGTGCACTGTACTGTGCTGCATCCACTTTTACAGCTGCTGCAACTGACCAGATTGAGAACTTCATCAGGAGCTGACAGCTGAGAATTTACCACCTCGGCTGCTATACATACTCAACAGGATCCAGCTCAGTAGGAGATGGCTCCCCTGCCGCTTGCCACAGCACAGCCTGAAAGTGGGCTCGTTTAGTGGGGGCTCAGATTGTTCCTGTAAACGAAGGAATGCTAGCCATGCCAATGAGGGCAAGAAGGTTTCCCTGTGTCTGGAACGCATGACGTCACTGCTGCGAGCTCTAGTATTATGTACCCTCTTTGGCCTGCACAGTAGGAACTGATGAGAAGTCGTCTCAATTTTCCTTGCATAGCGATTTTAGGACCATCAAGGGATTTTTATCCTGTGCAACTTGCACATGGGACCTCTGAGATTGTTTCCTCTGAGATTGTTTTCGCCCTTATCCGAGAAGGCTAGGTGTTCGATTATATTTACCCTAAGATCAGGGGTGCGGCTGAAATAACCCCAACATGTTTAAAGGAGCCAGGAGTAGCTGAAGAGAGCGTCAGGTGCTCAAAGAAGGGGAAAAACAAGGGAAGGGGTGGGGGTTGGGGTGGGGGGCGCAGAAAGTGGATGTAAAATCAGATGACAGAACATGATTAGAGAGCAGGAAATGAGGTGAAAAGAAAAACAAATAGAGAAAAAAAATTCCGTCGCTGTCAGGTTTTGAACCCGAAACCTATTGAATAAGAGGCAACGATTGTACCTCTAGACCCCGAGAGCCTCCTGAACCATGTTTAAAGCGCTTTGCTGTAGCATGAAGAGGACCAGAGTTAGATTCCCGACTGGGAATGAGTTCTATCGAAGACCTTGGTCTTTCTGTAGGAACTTGTATTTCTCTCAGCCCGGAAGACAGAGAGACATAATTATCAAAATTCTCAATGTCTGTCACAACGTAATGGAATCAGGTGCTCGTCAATACATGGACATTAACATTTGGAGTTGCATAATCTTAAAACCTGTTCATTTGCCTTCCTTTTGTTGACCCCCCTCCCCCATATATATATATATATATATATATATATATATACCCTCCCCCATATATATATATATATATATATAATATATATATATATATATATATATATAAATATGATCTAGATAAATATCGAGGTATCTGCGATAGAAGATGATTGCCGTCACCTGGTGTCAGAGGGAAAAAAAAGAGAGAAAATGACAACCCCCCCCCCCCCCCCGACACACACACAGTTTAGTGACTTCCAAAGCTGTAGTATCCTTTGAAATGGCAACTTTTCCTTTTATGTGCCTTTCAACAACAAAATCCACCTTGGAATGTGTCTATGGAAAATTGTTTAGCTCAAAAAAAAAAAAAAGAATATCGATAAAAAGTTGCCCAACAGGCGGAAAAATACCGGTTTCTCGAATTACCTTATTTTGAAGAGGGCTAAACAGGTTATGCCTGTCGATGGAGACGGAAAAACACCCATAAAAGGAAAAAAATAGACAAGCTAAATTATATCCATTGCATCTAACCGCCTCGGGATGCTCAAAAGCCAAGTACTGTCCCTGGCTTCTCTTTTAATGTAAACGGGTCAACAATTCTTCGACTAGTCCGCTAAAAGAAGTTGCTACCCTAGAATTAAAAAACAAAAAACGATCTGTTCAGTACCTATTTTGAGAAATTTGACATAAAAAAAGTTAAGTTTCTCAACATGTCAAAAACTTTTTCGAATGCAATTCTTTGAATATCTTGATAAATATATCGTCTCCGAATAATATGACCATTTTGAAAGAGTAGATACCACATTTGGTTTCTGACGTCAAGATCTTAGTAACTCAAAAACTGAAAAAAAAAAAAAAAAAAAAAAAAGAAAAAAGAAAAAAGAGGAAAGAACTTAGTGATTCTGAGGTAGCGAAGTGAAAAAAATAATATACCGTTTATTTCCTCCCTGTGGTCAGGTGGGAAAATCCCGGACCTCAGAGTCCCCTCAATCAAAGCCATTTTTGATCTCTGTGCTGACATAACGGTAATCCTTGGACTGCCTCGAGCGATTTCAATTCCAATCATGATGAACGATTTTAGCTGTCATTAATTTATTCTAGGCGTTGACTGGCACGGCCTCTTATGACAGCTGTGAACAACATTACGAAATTCTGAGATTTATTTTGGAATAAAAGATTAAGTAGTTTTGAGATTTGATCCGTAAAAAACGACAAAAATTTGCTCTGAAACCTACTTTCGTAATAAAACTGCTCTAAGAAGTGTTAGCAGTAAAAAATAAAAATAAAACCAACGAGAAAACTTAAAACGCTTGCGCTGATTTACACAGCACTGTAGTCAGGGAAAGGTGGAGTTCGTGCACCAAAGACAACAACATCAACAATAATAACAACAACAAAAAAGCCCCCAAAAAACTAAACAGCGTTCTCCCCCTAAAACAACAACAAAATAGTATGATATTATATATTACCCCCCCCCCCCCTTAAAAAACAACAAAAACCACAACAACAACAACCACAACAGACCAACAAAACAAACTTTAAAAGTGTCTCTGGATGACTTCAATATTAATTCCATAACATGTGATTTCACCACCCTGATCGATAAATTTTATATTGAAAAATGAGGAAAATCCAATCCACGTGTTTGAGAAACAAAAAAACCCACAACAAAACAAAACAAAAAAAATTCTACCGAATCTGGGTGAAACGCAAAACTTTACTACCGTACTGATCAGTATCAGCATTATAACGCTTCAGGGCTGTTCTCATTTCAGGACGAGGACGGTAAAACCATGACCATCAGTCACATCATATGGATTGGGGCGCCGTTGGGAAATCAGGCGCGCGTCAGAATAAAAAGAAATCGAAGAAATCTTTTTATTTGGTTTTTTTTGTGTGCAGGTTTGGAAATTTCTCTCAGATATTTTCCTTTTTTTTTGGCTCAACATCTTTTATGTCCGGTTAACACACACATTTCTGTGTCAATTTTTTAAACTGAAAACGCTGATAATGATAAAAGGCTAAAAAAATTGTCGATTTTCAGTTTCCAATGACTCTCAAGCACTGGAAGTTAGCAAACTTTGGCGGCCATTTTCCCGCTTATTTAACTTCTGAAATTAGGCGACCCCCACCTCCTGCAATCACCACTATTTGGACTCATATTCAAGATAGATTGGTATTTTTTGCCCTCAAAGGAAGAAAATTGAACAAACTCTAAGAATTTACTAATAACTCCATATGTTCCAAAAATTGACGAGCACCTGATTCCACCTCGATCTCAGTGAGACATACTTTAGCATACTGTTCTGAGACAGTTTAGGAGACATTTGTGTACTGTCAAAGAAAAGTCAAATTATCTCGGTCATGTAAAAAAGTAATATCTAATTTTGGATGGGAAATTTTTGGTCACATCAAAGAAAACCGTCAAATTCAGAGGTCTGGTCTTTTTAAAACGAAGTTTACAAAGCAGAAATGGTCGTCAAAGCATTATAACGCAGGGAGATATCATTTAACAGGATGAATGTCGACGAAAAATAAAATAAAACCCCCAAAATAAACCAAATTTTAAAAAGGAAAAAAAAAGAAAGGGGTCAGAGCAAATCCAATGATAGGGATTATTTAAGGTATAAATAAAAAAACCCTCAACAAGCCACCCCCCCAAAAAAACACACAAAAACAACAACAACAAAACAAACCCACCTAACTATTTTAAAAACATTGTCATCCTGTCTTTTTAAAGCTAATTAGTGGATGCATGGAGTACACTATAATTTCATAATTAAAAACCTATTCTATTCTTTTAGCTGAAATAAGTTTCACATCACAACTCTGGTGACGATCAAAGTTGTTTGTTTAGCATGGTATGGCAGCTGGAAAAATCCTTCACTCCTGAAATACACATCGTGTGCTGTCAGGGGCATTGAACCTATACATCTTCAATGACAGCTGGAATTGTGTGAACCAGTTTACCCGAGAGAGGTCCCGACAGGTAGGCATACTGTTATTAGCAAACATAATTAACAAGTATAAATCATAGAGATTCTGGCTATTGACACTTACAATTACGCGCTCACTATACAAAAATTATGCCTCCTGCCTCACAGTGAGCCTATAATATTTATTTGAATTTCCAGCTTCTATTCCAACATTATTCTACTTTTCACAATGTAGGTGTTTTTTACCCCTTCATCACAATTAGATCATGTAGGAGGAGGACTTCGACCCTGCCTGTCAAGGCCAACCCGGGCTGAGAGGGATACAACATCACAGAAGAAAGACAAATACACTAGACAAATTCTCTCGCCACTCGGAAATCGAACTCGGGTCGCCTGCACGCGACGGCGAAGCACCTAGCCTCTACACCACAGTCACCAGTCCACGGCCTGCATTTAGACCCGTTTCCAAATTCCACTCTCTTTTAGCTGCCTGATTCCAAAATCTCCTCAGCTCTGGTGCCACAAATCAATTTCCGCCTGTTCCCCTTTAACCGGAAGAACAGTGAGCACGCCTTAACTACACGAACTCATCCTGGCTTCAAGCTTCACTTTTCTACCTCAGAAGAAAATTACTGGTCCGATAGGTTGAAGTGGACCCCCCCC
>NW_004797279.1:1615182-1617077 GCF_000002075.1 Aplysia californica | reverse complement strand
CACACACACACACACACACACACACACACACTCAGACACAAACACACACATACACACATAAACACACACATGAACACACATTTACCCATCAAAGCCTTACACTTTCAGCTCTTCCTGACATATAATTTTTTTCTCTAGAGCTGCCGTTCTTTCGTTTAGCTCAGCAAAGTTTCATAGTAAGTATTATGTTCTTCAAAACACATTCCGACTGCTTCATGTAAGACCCCACCATACGCCATAATTAAGAAGTGACGCAAGAAGGAGTCTTCCATTGGGCAATCGATTTGCCTTCAAAGCCTGTCATAACTTTCGCATCCTAGGAATCTTATTCCCGGAAAGTAACTCTAGGTAAAAAAGAAATTAAAAATTAAAAACTTACAACGTTTCCCCCCTCCCTCATGCAAAATAAGAAAACAACAACAACAACAACAACAACAACAACAACAACAACAACAACAACAATTTCTTTGTGGCAAAAGACTGCTTATATCATCCACAACATGTTCTGTTACGAATCAAATGAAAAAAAAAAGAAGAAGAATACCAAGGATATAGTCAAGACTATTGTCTTTGAGTATCGATAATTTCGTCCTTATGCCTCTCCAGGGGCTCTCGTGGCCTTGAGGATAACGTGTTCGCCTCTCATTTTAAGGTCCTGGGTTCGAATCTCTGTAGCAACGAAAAACATTTCTTCTCTAAAATTGTCTCCTTTCACCTCATTTCCTGCTCTCTAGCAATGTTTTGTGGTCTCCACTTTCTGCCCCCACCCCTTCACCTCATTTGCCCCTTCCTCTGGGCTACTGACTCTTTCTGCAGCCTTTCTACTGCTTCTCGTTGGCCCATTCTTACTGTTGTCTTTCAGCCTCATCCCTGATCTTCTGGTAGGAAAGATCTACACAAGCCTTCTCGGATTAGGGCAAAAAATCTTGGAGGTCCTGTGTGCAAGTTGCACACGTTAAAATCCGGAGGTGGTCTTAAATCGATAAGAGTAGGCTTCTTTCGCCACCCGGGTAAAATTCAAAAATTCGTACCAACTGAAAATGTTTTATGTGTCCCCCGCGCTCATATCGCATATGGCCTTATATAGTTGTGAGCGCCGTAAAACACTTACCCATTTTTTGGGGGGGGTAAAAAATATGCCTCTCTCACTTTTTATAAGAAGATGCTGCACAGCCAGGACCATAATAATACTTGAAGATAACACGAGAAACAGAGCACTAGTCTCAGAAATATAATACATCTAGTATCGTCAAACCCAGTATTTCTTTCGAATTTGTCATAATATATTAATATAGACATCTGATAATTTTTTTGTTTTGAATCACAAGTTTTGGATTTACGAACATTTCTGGTTTAAAAGAAATAATATTGAGAAACAAAACGGAAAACAGGATCGAGTCACACAAAGACAAACATCGGAAATTGAGACCACTGTCTTTCTCTTTCTCGTCTCGTCTGTATTGATGATGCTACTTAGGGAGCAGTATCGGATGATGGATCACGCAAGATTATGTCTCACTGAAGACGTTTGGTAGGCTACATCACCAACGGCACTATTCCCATAAAGTTCAATAGGGTTGAGGCTGTCTAGACAATGCACTTGCCCGAAATACCAAGAGCTCAAAGTCCAGGATGTCGCAGTCTGTTCCCACTACTACTACGTAAGGGTTTACATTCCTGAAAAATAAATGTGGGGCATTTATGGTTAAGTACTCTCATGGACGCAAACTAGGTACAAAGCAGGACATTGAATGCTTCAGAATACGAGGTGAAAAGAAAGGTAGACACATTTGCAAGTTAATTTGTACGCCTGCTTTTTTGTAATTGTATTTGAATAAGCGTGGGTCCGTATGCGTATGTGTGTGTGGGGGTATGTATTTATATATGAATATATA
>NW_004797279.1:1611127-1614850 GCF_000002075.1 Aplysia californica | reverse complement strand
TAGTAGTAGTAGTAGTAGTAGTAGTAGTAGTAGTAGTAGTAGTAGTAGTAGTACATGTAGTAGTAGTAGTAGTAGTAGTAGTAGTAGTACCGGTAGTAGTAGTAGTAGTAGTAGTAGTAGTAGTAGTAGTAGTAGTAGCAGTAGTAGTAGTAGTAGTAGTAGTAGTAGTACCGGTAGTAGTAGTAGTAGTAGTAGTAGTAGTAGTAAACATAATAGTAGTAGTAGTAGTAGTAATAGCAGTAGTAGTAGTAGTAGTAGTAGTAGTAGTAGTAGTAGTAGTAGTAGTAGTAGTAGTAGTAGTAGTAGCTGTAGCTGTAGCTGTAGCAGCAACAACAAAATCAACAGCAGCAAAAGTAAATACAACACGACACGACTTTCAACTTCAACCAAAAATAGAAAGGACTAAGAGAGAAAAATAAAAATATTTCCTATAAAAAATCCTTTAAAAATCCTCACAGTATAACACAACTACGAATGAAAAGAAAAAGAGGTGCATGCCAGACAAAAAAGCATTACAACAATATACCAATATAATACGGGTGGAGACAAAAAGACGCACGGAAAAACTGACGACCTAACAACATAACAACATTACGGATGGTAAAAAAGAGACCTATGCAAGACATTTCCCCACAAGCTTTTCTATTACTGGCACGCACTTATTTTTTATTTCACGCCGACTCAAACACTTTTTGGTGCAACTTATCAATAAAACCGGAACCAGTGAGGTACTGCTGGGAAAGCTATTGAACTCTGGGTAATCTAAAAAAGAGCTGCCGACGACTGCGAGGCCTTGACCTTCATAGACTGTAAAAATCCCCCTGGAAAACTGCTCGAATGGCGTGATTGAGATTCACGTGGGATTTCGAAACGAAGGGAGCTTTCATTGGCAGGGTTAGGGGACAGGAAGCGCACGGGCAGCGAAACTTATCGAGAAAGTAGTACTGTGTGATTAGTGGCTTTATTGTTGGCTTTATACTTCTTTTATTGTCTGAGCGGGAGCGGGAAGGTGTTTGTGTGTGTTACGTGTGGGGGGTGAGTGGGATGGGTGGGGGTTGGGGGGGGAGGGGGGTGAATGTCGGGGTAAAAAATGAAACCTAGCAAAGGAAACTGAACGGACTATTTATGGGGGATTTTTTGTTGTTGTTATCTTTTTATAAATCGAAGTTTAGAGTAATATTGTGGCTTTCGTCAACAGTTATTTTTTGCGGGCGGGGGGGGGGGGGGGGGGGAGGAGGAAGTAATAGGGGTTAGGGTTAAAAGAGACCTAAAAGGGAGCTTTGAATTTATGTGTTCCTTTTTTATTGTAAAAGCTAAAAGCATTTTTACATTATGACTCAATTGCACTGGCTCTTTTTTGGTGGGAAAAGAAGGGCGGGCGGGGTAAATTGAACCTAATACCAGACACTGAACTCATGAACTTTTCTTTTTTTAAATTTAAAAGTATTACTTTATAACGGGAATGCACTAGTGTTGGTACAAAAAAATTCTTTGAGAACCGATTTATGTGTGATGTAGCAGTCCAGAAATTCTTTTTATTTTTATCGAGTATTGCGGTCTTTCTGCTGGGATTTTTTGTCGCCCTCTCAGCACGATTTGACCATAGCAGGCAGGGTCCGAAGCTCGCTTCCTAGTTGATCTAAATTATGTCGTCGATGGCGGCGTAAAGCACATATTATATAAAAACAACAACAACATCAACACCACCAACTCAAAAAACAGCGTAAAAACCCCTCCCAGGAACGTCAATTGAGACTAGACTGAGGAGAGCTCCAAGTACCAGCGAGGTCCAGCCCCATCCTTCTCCCCTCTCCCCCTCCCCTCTCTCCTTCCCATCCCCTCTCCTCTCTCCCTCCCCCCTACCCCTATCTCTCCCCCCTCTCTCTTCCTCCCTCCCCTCTCCAATCTTCCTCCCCTCCCCCCCACCTACCCTTTCACCCTCCCCTCCCTTCCCCCTCTTCTCCCCTCCGCCCAGCCCCCTACCCACACCCTGACTCCACAGCAACAGGCATATTATAATAATATTATATTCCCCGGCAAAGATTGGCCTGATCGGACGTCACTTAGACATGGTGACGGAGGTCAATTTTGCTAGTTTTGAGCTTGGACGATTTACAGGGTTTATTATTTTTTCTTTAAAAAAAAAAGCTTAGTATGAGTTTTACGTCGCTGAGAACTACAAAAAGTCATAATACGAGTGATTTTACTTTTATAAAATATAGAATTCTATTGGGATCAACAACGGAGACCAGGTCTTTCAATTTTGTACATTCATAAACACTATTGATAGCTTCCAAAGACATCTTAAACATTTTCTGTTCCTACAGGCCTATCCTTCATAAGCTGTTAACGTTATTTTTCATTCTAGTTGTTCTGTTCCTATGTCTGGATGAAAATAGTCTCTCTCTCTCTCTTTCTCTCTCTCTCTCTCTCTCTCTCTCTCTCTCTCTCTCTCTCTCTCTCTCTCTCTCTCCCACTCTCTCTCGCCCTCTCTCTCTCTCTCTCTCTCTCTCTCTCTGTGTGTGTGTGTGTGTGTGTGTGTGTGTGTGTGTGTGTGTGTGTGTGTGTGTGTGTGTGTGTGTGTGTGTGTGTGTGTGCATTATTGTATATTGCATGAGAAGAAAGGACATAGTACGAAAGGTTTTTGAAAAATGGGTTTTCCAATGTAAAGCGCATTGAGCTACTTTTTTGGAAATACGCTATATAAATGTTATATAATAATAATAATAATAATGATAGATAGCATTTGTATAGCGCATATCCCCGCTCAACAGCAGGCTCTATGCGCTTTACACTATATTATTACCCCAGCAGACCATAGAACACTCCGAAACATTCTCAGCTTCCCGGGAAGCATACAGTGCGAGCAGCCGATTAAGCGCTCAAACACTAACAAACTGACAAGATCTTTCGCTGTCTATAGCCGGGTACCCATTCCCACCTGGGTGAAGTGAGGAAAATTCGTGTAAAGTGCCTTTCCCAAGGACACAACGTCGGGCCCCTGACGGGATTCGAACCCACGACCTTACGGTTGCGAGTCCGAGAGCCTAACCACTAGGCCACCGACGCCAATATATTATTATTACTATGTACTACCACTACTACTACAACTACTTCTACTATTGCTACTTTTTCAGTACTACACATACTACATCTGCAGATTCTACAACTGCTGCAAGTTCCAATTTATACTTCTGTTATAATTGTCCGTAAGTCAATGTTGGAAAATGGCCAAGAGACCTGCAGAGGGGAATGAAAACAGTGCTTGAAAGGAAATAGAAGAGATACAGATTAAGATGATTTGTAGGTTCTGGTTTGGAGAGTGAGTACCATTCTGGCAGAGAAGACAAAGCCACTCCTCATTTTGAGTATGAATTTATTAAAAAGCTTCGTTTCTTCGACTTCTTGAAGTGTGCACCTTGCAGGCTTCTGTCTCCGCTTCAGCATTTCTAATTCATGAAGCCTCATATTAATTAGGCACTTCAGTGAAATTTTCAAACTTCTCCGAATGCACTAAAATTTAAATTATTGAAAGGAGCTTGGCTTTCTGTTTTCAGAGCTTTTTAAATTTTTGTGCTATCTTTGTTAGTTCAGAAGCAACGCCCATTTTTGTAAATCAATTTTCGCCCTGATTGGGCCAAATTTTTGCACTGCATTTTGTGCCACCAAAACTCGAAATTTTGCTTCACAACGTCATAAAATCCTTAATAATAGTTGTATCGT
>NW_004797279.1:1603853-1610972 GCF_000002075.1 Aplysia californica | reverse complement strand
TAATAATGGTCCGATTTTCAAAAGAAAAACATCACTCCTTTTGTTTTAAAGACTTCTGTAACTTGCTATTGGGGGAAAATGATTAAAATTGAAAGTAGTTTCAATCTTACATGCATAACTCAAGCAGGAGGTTGGCAGGTGCTCTGGGGTGTGGTTTGTTCCTTTCCCCCCTATTACAATCAACCGTCTTTATCTCTCCTCGTTCTTTTCTGTGTATGTTACTCACTTGTAACACCTCTAATCTTCGGGGCTTATATGACCTATTTGTGTTGCAAGTGCCGTTAAACCCAAGCATAACACAGACTTGAAGAATATGAAAAAAATTCAACGAGTATGGTATAAAGCGGGAAATCACCATAGAATATGTCAATTACTGAGGGTCATCAAATACAGATATATATATATATATATATATATAAAAACATACACCATGCAATGACTCATATCCCGAAGAACAGCGACACCAGTTCTATGATCAACTGAGTGACCCTTTAAACACCGTGGATGACACAGATAATGTGACAATGATGGGGGACTTTAACGGCAGAGTGGAAACAAGGAAGACGACGTGGGAGAGAATCATGAGGCCAAACAGTGACGGGGAAACAGACCAAACCAGCAATGGAGAAATTCTATTACAGTTGTGTGCAGAACATGAGCTCGTCATATCAAATACCTTCTTCCAACACAAAAGGAGTCAAGTTAAAACTTGGTACAAATGCAATGATCTAAAAATAGCCTCACAAATTGATTTTATCCCAGCCAAAAGATCGAAACTGAGAAAAATCTGAAACTCAAGAGTGATTCCGAACTACATCACAGACACTGACCACAGACCAGTCATCATGACTATTGACACACCAAACAGGAAAAGGCCAGAAGCAAAGAAACTATGAGAAGTCGTAAATCTCAGAAATATAAATGACAATAACAAGGATAAGACACGTGAAAGTTTGAAAGATGTATTTCACAAATTTCCCCCAAAATTGGGAGACATGGAAGAGGAATGGAGCCACTTCAAAGCAGGTGTGTATAGAGCATTAAAAGAAGAGTTCGGCACCAGGAAAATAAGAGGGCAGAAAAAGAAAACAACTATATGGTGGAATGACTAAGTGAAGGAAGCTGTCCAACTGAAGAAAAAGGCATTCAAAAAGTGGTAGAAATCAAAGACGGAGGAAGATTACATCCTATACAGAAAGGACCGCCGCTATACATCAAGGGTAGTAAAAGAAGCTAAGAACAGAACCTGGTCAGTATATGGAGAACATCTGGTAACAAAATGTAAAGAAAACCTTTGAGAGTTTTACTAGAGAGTTAAAAAAGCAAGAGGATGCGGGAAGAACCATTCAACCAAACTGAAATAGTCAATGATAAGCACGGAAAACCCTATTTTCAGAAAACCAAAGATTAAGGAAAGATAGAAACGCTACTTCCAGGAGCTGCTGAAACCACCCCACAACCATCACTACTGCAGAGTGAAACTCAACATGGTATAAAGAAAAGCCCCACAGACAAAGCGATAGGCGTTGAAAACATCACAGCAGAAGAGATCAAACTATACGGCCATATCGGAGAAATCTGGCTAGGGAGGATATTTAACCTGGCCTGGGCGACAAAAACAACACAGAGCCTACAGAGGAATATCCCTTCTCAGCCGTGTGGATATAACGTTTGCCAAGATACTGGAAATGAGAATGAGACCAATTGTAGAGACTCAACTCAGTGAATCCCAGCTTGGCTTCAGAAAAGGCAAGGGCTGTACTGACGTTTTTTTGCATTCGGACAGTTGTGTGAGACTGCCATTGGACATGACAAGACCTCAATGTCGTCTTCGTGGACCAAGAAAAAAGCGCTCAACGGGGTAAATAGATGTCAACTTTGGGAAGTCTTAGAGGTTTTAGTAGCGGTTTTACGGCACCCGCAACTGCATGAGCGCCAAGGGGTGGATGTAAACAGAGAAGTCCTTACAGGTAATCAAACTTACTCTGTTCACCTTTCTAGCTTCTACAGCGCAAAGTCTGCTTAGACTATCAAGGCACCCCGGAAACAGTGGGTCACAAGAGTGTGACAAACATACAAAAGAAATAGAGGAAAATGACGATAGTAAGGATTAGGAAAGAAAAAGGCGCAGTTCCCTGTTGTAGTTCAGGCATAGTTATGAGCATGCCATTGTTCGATCAGCCCATGTACAATTCTTCTGTTCATTAGAACGTCCCCTGTTTTGGAATGGCATAAAGACACTTCAGTCCGTGGCATCGCCCCGGGGAATAGTCTTAGAGTAATATGGTGTTAAAGGACAATTGCTCAAGAACATCATGGCACTTTATAAAAACAGCCTGTGTGCCGTAAGATCAACAGAAGGAAATCCGGACTGTTTCCCCATCACGTCTGGGGTGAGACTAGGATGCGTTCTCTCTCCGCTTCTCTTCATCACTTACATGGATAAGATCACGAAAGCTGCAAATGACAATATCAATGAACTGAGCGAGCTTGTATTTGCTGATGACCAGAGTACATTACATACAGATGAAGAGGAATCACAAAAAACACACCACAAATTTAATTAATGAGGAATGTAAACACCTAAACATGAAAATCTTCATTTCAAAAACAGAAGTTATGAAGGCAAGAAAAAACCCAGGGAAACTCAACATCCTTGTTGACGGAACACAACTCCAACAAGTAGAGGAATTTAAATATTTGGGAAGCATCTTCTCACTAGATAGACGTGTGGACAAAGAAAAAGAACTATGAAGGCAAATGCAGTGACCTACCAGCTAGCACCCCTTCTCAGTCACAAGAACATCCAACTGAAGTGACATCCCCAGCTCATCAATAGAATCGTCATACCAACAGTAACATACCAGTGCCAAACGTGGTCTCTAAACAAGGCATGAGAAAGGAAAATCAATGCACGCGAAATTAGATGTTTCTGCAAAACCACCAACGTCACCAGAGGAGACGGCATAAGGAACGAGACCATACATCTACCAGTAGTAAATTTATTAGAGCGTCAAAGAGTTAAATGGTTCGGACATCTAACCAGAATGCCCCAGAAACAACTAGCGGCTAGAGCTTACCACAGCCGCGAATCCGGCTTTAAATCAAGAGGAAGACCAAGAAAGACCTGACTGGATGGGGTTACAAAGGCCGGGGAACAATATAACTAATTAGCCTATCTATCACAGACGCCGAAACCTGCACCTCCCCTCGACATCCTAAGGATACCAGAGGAAGGAAAAAGTAAAATAAAGTAAGAACTGAGGAGCAAAAGTGCTCACTTTGTTACAACTGGCATCTTTCTTCAGGGTTGTTTCATCAGTGGAAAAGAGTAATAGGCTTACACAGCTAATACCGTGAGTCGTGGAAGGATGGCGGCGATGGCGATTACAAGAAAACAAGACAAGAAGGATATATAATAGAAAAAATATATAACGCTGAAGAGCAGGTAAAGTGGGATGGAGATGAAAAGAGAGGTACGGTTATGAAAATAAGAGGATAGTGGGAACACACAAAACCACACACACACACACACACACACACACACATACACACACACACGCACACCCAGAGAGAGAGAGAGAGAGAGAGAGAGAGAGAGAGAGAGAGAGAGAGAGAGAGAGAGAGAGTGAGAGAGAGACAGACAGACAGACAGACAGACAGACAGACAGACAGAGACAGAGAGAGAGAGAGAGAGATAGACAGAGAGAGAGAGACAGACAGACAGAGAGAGAGAGACAGACAGAGAGACAGAAATTAAGAGAGAGGGAGAGAGAGAGAGGGGGGGGGGGCATGCAGTGGATCCCACAATCCAGTACATAGCATTTATTTTTCGTTCTTGTTCATACGACAGAAAAGAAAGAATACCTGGATCGGTACTAACAATAGACCTAAGAAACTTTATCAAACAAATAATTGCATCAGATACTTTAATAGGCGTCCCAATTTAATGTTTGGCTGTGTTAACAACACGAGTCCGGACTCTTCATACTAGATCTAGGCCCTAGGCAATGAAAGGCTTTGGGCAGAGGAAAAAAGGAGGGAGGGGGGAGCTCAGTGAAAAGGAAATACTTGGGTCTAAAAAGTCTCGTTTTCTTTATACTATACAATAAAGTAAGGCACAATGTGAGGTTAGTGATTATAGAACATTACCAAAATTGATTAACTTTTCGAACTGAAGTTTAAAAATCTCTTGGCGATGTATTCCCCTGCCTCGTACATTTCAAACAATGAAGAGAGGGAGCCAAAAGCTGAAGGCGAAAATGCGTGACGTCACGACTCTGCGCGATGTCACGGTGGAAAGGTTCAGCTAGGTTTTCGCGGATTTGGTTGATAAAAGGGTAAGACTACACAAGCCAAGGTAAGACTTCTACGATAACCATTTAAACGTTTTCTGGAAGAACAAAGAATGGTTTACCAACAAGGGTAGTTTGAAAAAAATATGACGAGAAAATTTATAAAAAATTAATGGTTAAAAATTGTCTATTTTTCAACTTGAAATATTTCGAGACTCATTAGTCGCACATCGACATGGAAAGAAGCGTTTTGAAGGCCATCCACAGGTCTTTAAAGACATGTATCGGACTTGAATGTTGGTCCCCTAAATTAAACAAAAATACGGGCAGTTTAAACCCACTGTCGCGATGAGACGTCATGTCCGGAAACAAAATCCTATGGGACTTTCCGAAGCCATATGACGCTATAGTGAGCGCGTTCACTGAAGTGCCATTATAATGATATGATTATGCAGCCCACTTTTAGCCCTGTCCTCCCATCGGAGAAGTCAAGAGCTGGGCTCTCCCGAGGCAAGGGATTACTGTCATTATTGAAGTCCTCCAGGGACACTTTTAAAGTGCCTTTATAGCGCTTGTTTAGGTTCTCCAACTTAACACTTCCCTTATGACAGTTAGTAATGGTCATGTTGACATAAAAGTCGTAGTTTTTACCATTCTTGCTCTTGTTACGACTGTTGGTTTAGGTACACTCAAGGTTTTTGCGTTGACACCCATTATATTGTCCCGAAACATGTCCCTTAGAGTTTCCCAAGGTTTGAATGGCCTCGGATGGGTAAGGCAAACCAAATCAAAGAGAGACGCTTTTATCCTGCATCTATTTCGTAAAAGCTGCCGTGCAGTAAGGAAAAAAGGTTAACCAATGAGTTCACGTTACGAAGCAGGCAGATTTATTACAGATGAGTTCCTTAGAACGAAATTCTCTCTGTGCTCTAGTTCTAAAGTGTATCAATCAGGGGCGGCTGGTCCATAGAGCACGGTCGTGCACGGCTGCCCAAAAGTTTTAGCGCACAACACCCTCAAAGTGACAACAAAAGAACCTTTACCATCCATCATCCAATCAGTTTTACGTACAAGTTCCTCGCCAGAGTTTATTCGCTCCTTACAACATCTACAACAGCTCTACAACATCTAATATACCTTACCAAGTTCTTTTGCTTCACCCAAGTAAAAAATAGTATGTTCAGTGGTGTAATCTATCTCAGAAAATGCTCTATCGGACGACCCAAACAACGATGACGTTTTGACCGAGTTTCTTAGTTCATAAATATTAATAAGGCGGCACAATCTCGATTTGCACCAGCCGAACAAAGTCCATAGAGGCACTCTAAAAATAACGCAATCTCAAACTAGTTCACGACAGCCTACACAATTCAATGCCCGTATTATGATAGCTTTGGAGCAATCCACCGGAGGGCTCCCAGCGATTGGTCCATTGTCTTACCATTTATATCTCTAGCCCCACCTTTGTAACCCTGAACTTGAGCGAGGTCAACATGACGTAATTAGGTCATTGTGTTAGAAGTTGGAATGGTGTAGTAGTGAAAGTTTTATTACTCGAGTGCGTATTGATTGCAAATAAATTCAGTTCAACAAACAAAGTAAAAAGAAGAGAGTGAATGAATTAAGTCCTCACCAAACTAAAAATATCAAAATAATACAATGAATAAAAAGTGGAGTGGCTTACACAACAAATTATACTCCTTGTAGACCTAGATTAGGCCTACTGTTTCTCCTGTCTGCTTTTTGGAACTGAGGACCCCAAGTAGTCTAAGACAGGTTTTACTGATCTTGTCCATGTGAAGCAACGCATTAAAGTCAAAAGTTATCAAGAGCGCACGTAAAAAATGCCGTTAAGTATCATACTTTCATCAAGTAGACATAGCAGCGCAGCTAGTCGTAGGTCATCGCATTGCAACGTCTCACAATAAAGAACTGGTGAGAAAGAGCAGGCACGTATTGTGTAAGGTTATCTAGTGTATTTTGTCCTGTGAAACTCACGAACTCGCCCTTCGCGGTCATGAAAAGGGTGATTTGCCGGGGAATTGAGGTACTTTTCGCTAATGCTGTTATGCAGGCTCTTCGACATTTTTTTGCCCACTCTACAATATTATGCAGGTTGTCCGCGCCTGACAGGCTGCGTTTTTTTCCTGCTCTGTAATGTTTGTGTCTTTTTCGTATCTTGTGAAAGGATTGTGGCTTTTCAAGTTGGCTTACAGAATAAAAAAGAAACATTTGTGTTTTTTGTGTTATATTTATTAGTGCTTGATCGCAAATTACCAGCTATTTGCAAGAAATAGATCTATATTTCGTTATGGAACTTCTATCCTTGGCTTTGGCAATTTTCAACATTATCAGTATTGTGTGGAAAGCCGTGTTCACCACCCAACCCCACCTCGTTTATAATGTCAACAGCTATGCCAACATTTTTCTGAATAATGGAAGTGAACACTGTCAAGTTGTGAGTCCGGTGTGTGTTGTGAGTCCCCGTGCGGGATCTACAAAAGTGTGCTACACCAGAGACCAGTTATTGTCTGTAGCTGAAAGATCGTTCGCCCACCTTGCTCCGTCAGTTTGGAACTCTCTTCCCCAAACCTTGAGACATACAACATCTGAGTCTAAATTTAAAAGATCTTTAAAGACACATTTAATTACATCCTTTTTATGTCAGTAGATTCATGTTCAATACAATGTTATGTAAATGACTATGTATCCATTTATGTATTTTGTGAATTGCAGTGTGTATATTATTTTATACTCATTTCGTGACGATGTGTAAGCGTGTGCGTGTGATAAGCAAGTAGATGTGTGTGTGTGTGTGTGTGTG
>NW_004797279.1:1589678-1602813 GCF_000002075.1 Aplysia californica | reverse complement strand
ATTGCAATGACATATTTAAATCTCCTCAGTGTCGTACATGTATAATCCAGGGCCTTTATTCAACTCTGAAGGACAACAAATCCGAGACAACATTTAGAGAAGTATGCAACATACCAGAAATCGCACTGACGTAGGCCTACGTTTATGTCGATCCACAAGGACATCATTGACAGCATGCCCAACTTCGTCAAAATAATAATGGACACTTTTGCTACAGCCAAAGAACGAAAGGAAAGCTTCTTCAAATAGATTTTCTCAAAACAGGTAGGATGAAGAAAACATCTAATTTACATGCCCTTGACTATCTTCAACCTGCTTTAACCTAATTGTGCACGCCCACTTTTTAGACTCACGAGCCGCCCCTGGTACCAATCCCTAATAAAGCACGCAGATAACTCTACATTATTGACCCAAACAATTCAATTCACTTATACTGTATCACCATAGTTTATTATATACCATCACGGAACTTCATGGTGACATTAAAGGTGTTTCCATTAGGGAACAGGATAGAGGATTCCCACTTCCCTCGTCACTCATTGGAGCAGAGGAAGATAGGACTAAGGTTAACACTACTTAAACGCAATCCCAGATAATCACTCAATGCCACCATTATTTCTAAAATAATCATTGGTCTAAGATCATTGACTTACATCTATAATCCTTGAATCTCTATCTGTAACAATTACATGTCATTCTAAATATGTATGTAATACACTTTTGGACACTATCATACGCACATTTTGTACTAATCAGATGGTGTCAATCTCATACAAATCTGCAAGGGAATAAAAAATATATAATATACCATCGGCAAGCTGTTAAATTGTACTAATGTACTAAGCCGAGAAAGCAAACTTTTACAGGAGAGACAATAATTGATTATCTGTTTTTTTTGTACCTACATTATGTATTTGTGTATACTTCTTTTAACATTTGGAACCTGAATTTCTACAAAATATCCCCTGATCACATGCAACATAATATACCAATGATTAAAAAATTATAATCTATTTTTCTTTTGGGGCTAAGTACACTTAAAAAGCTGGCAGACACTATCGTTATTATTATTGAAAAAGTCGTTGTTCTCAACGAATACTGTTGTGTCATGTCGTATTGCCTTGACTTTGTCACCCCCTTTGTCGTCAGCAACATGCCTCATAACTCAAAATCAGAGAAAAAACCAACAACCAAACAACCAACCTAATCGATATATAATATTATGTATCCTTCAAATATTCTACTGAATCCACGATCTCGTTATCAAAGACACGACAAAGACGTTATCCCTACTTATTAATTAAAGCAACGAGCACCAAAAACAACTCCATCCAACTAAAAGAGAAGAAACACAAGAGAGAGTGCAGAAAGTTCTTGGTTAACGGAGGATCTGGGAAGCGCAAGCGTATCGAAAAACAGACAAATAAACGAAATAATTGGCAAAAAATCTGTCCGAGGAACAGTGACTGCCCTCAGCGAATAACTCGTCTTGATGTTATTAATAATTAATCACGATATCGATACCCAATGTTTTTTTGTGCTGTATTTGCAGCTTACAGATTCGGATTATATAAGATTAATTGTTTTTACATCTATCTTCCCCGTTAATTTTTTTTCTCAGAAACCGAGAGTCAGTTTATATAGTATTACAACAAAAAGAGTGCTCAACGGCTTTATAAGAATATAGACATTCTTTTTAGACAGTTTTGTTCATGTGTCCTTTTTAAAGTTGGACTGAACCAAATAATCTACCAGAAAAACAATTAGGGCGTCTCGTGCAAAGTTGCAATTGCCAAATATAGAAATAAAACGCACGCACACTCACACAAAAAACACATTTATTAATAAAATGTGCCCTCCCCCACTCTCATACCTCTCTCATGTATAAACTATTAATAGCTGTTTTACTTCAAAGCACTTTTTATTCAGAGTGCAAGAGAGATAGGGAAGAGGAGAGAGAGGAGGAGAGAGAAAGGGAGAGAGAGAGAGAGAGAGAGAGAGAGAGAGAGAGAGAGAGAGAGAGAGAGAGAGAGAGAGAGAAGAGAAGAGAGAGATAGATAGATAGACAGAGAGAGACACACAGAGAGAGAGAAAGAGAGAGAGATAGTGAGAGAGGGAGAGAGAGAGAGAGAGAGAGAGAGAGAGAGAGAGAGAGAGAGAGAGAGAGAGAGAGAGAGAGAAAGAGAGAGAAGTAGATAGAGAGATAGATAGATAGATAGATAGATAGATAGATTCTTGATAGATAGATAGATAGATAGATAGATAGATAGATAGATAGATAGAGATAGAAATACACACAAAGAAAGAGAGAAAGGAAGAGAGAGAGAGAGAGAGAAAGAGAGAGAGAGAGAAAGAGAGAGAGAGGGGAGAGAGAAAGAGAGAGAGATAGAGGGAGAGAGAGAGAGAGAGAGAGAGAGAGAGAGAGAGAGAGAGAGAGAGAGAGACAGACAGACAGACAGACAGACAAACAGACAGTCAGCCATACAGACAGACAGACAAACAGACAGACAGACAGAGATAGACAGAAAGAAAGAGAGACATAGAGATGTTTTCATCGCCTTTCGTTTGCTTTTTGGGCAGAGCAATAATTAAGAGCAGGCTTAAATAAGAACAGTTGTTCTGTGATTAGACAAAAAATATACATAAAATGACATTGTAGAATTCAATTCTGGAATTTCCAGAACAACAAATCTGCGATGAAGATTAAAGACGTTATGTAAAGATGCGTGTTACTGAATTACAAAACCAGCAGACTTTGTCAGAACGGAAAAAACCTCAGAGCCACCTTTTACCTTTATTGGCAGAGATTAACTTTCACAAGTCGGCAACTGCATTGACTAGACGCCTCATTCTTGTTTGTTTGTGTGTGTGTATGCATGTATGTGTGTGTGTGTGTGTATGTGTGTGTGTGTGTGTGTGTGTGTGTGTGTGTGTGCGTGTGTGTGTTTATGTGTGTGTGCGTGTGTGTGTATGTGAGAAAGTGTTATTTTTCGCTATAATTCTCCACTTCGGGAGTATTGTTCATTGTCAGACACTGACAGACGATCCACAGTGCTCATGCATGATGATGGTGATGAGTATTGTGACTGTGACGTATTTGAACATAATGTAGTTTCCATAATGTAGAGTTCTAGTCTAGTCATTAATATTATTATTTTAAAATGTTTCTGACGAAGCCCTAAGATGGCGAAACGTTGAACGGTCGTATAAAATGTTTGAAAATCTTACAAGTCTCCATCGTTAGTTTGTTTATTTGTTATTGTTTTTTGTAGTTGTCTTTTTGCAGTTTACAACGATGGTGATAAATGATTATGATGATTTGTATATTATTATTTACATGGCCATTCTCATTTAGTGATGTTAGTGGTCACGTGGTTAGACTATTGGGCTCGCAGTCGAAACGTTATGAGTTCCACCAACCCCGTCAATTTAAAGCTAAATACATTTTTCATCTTCCAACACATTAATATTTAATCTATTTTAAGAGACAACCGAGATATGGTCACTCAAAATTGACCTTAAAAAATCAGGCTTGGCAAACTTGTGCGAAATCAAAGAAACGTAAAATTGTCTTTGTGGATTTACTGTAGAGTATCAATATAATCGAATGGCGATATATTGCACGCCCAGTGAATGGAGAAATATTTGTCTTTGAAATAAACTATATCAAAGAGTCTACATAACAAGAGCGGCCACTTTTCTCTTTGAGCCAATTAAAAAAGTGTCCTCAAAATTCGGTGGCGCCCTCTTCACAAATGCGCACCCTTTGCAAACAGAGTTACCCTACTAGTACTAGAGTTTAAAAAATCAAAGTGAAACTAGCAAGTTTTTGAATAAATTTCGGAAGAACGCTTTTTTAAAAAGGTTACGCTGACAAAAAACCTCTTCCGGAGGAAAGGGTGATTGTTTTCTTTGTTTAATTTGACTTTAGAATGAAAGGCGAGAGGTCATTAAAATAAAAACAAACCTAAAACTCCACACTGAACGAACCTGAACTGCTGATGAACAGCAGTCTATCTGCGCACGCAAGGAGGTGCTATTCCTATTCTTCTTCTGGAAAAGCGAAAGAGAGCTTCAAAACAGACTGCAGCGCCATCTGAAGCAAAGTGCGGACTTCCTGCGGACACTTTTTTGGCTGAGTGGCCCATCTTGTTATGTACTATCTTTGACTATATTTTATTACGATATTTTGTCGCGATAGTTTCAAACATAACGGAAAACAAAGCAATCACAAATACCACACAAAACTTGGACTCAACACTAAATAAGTTCATTGTTAATTTGCTTAGGAACCATTGGCTTTGTGCTGTGCACAAAACCTTTGGGCATCGATTCTATTAAATTTTGGACATATTTATCTGTCATTTCATTTTAAATGTCACAGAGAGTTGCAAACAAAAGGGTCTGAATTGGGGGTGGGGGGTGGGGGGGTGCAAAGTCGTTTTTCTCCAGCCGCTTTTCATGGGACTTCACAAATCTGTAGGATTCATATCGGGACTGTTTTCTGGTAACCACTCGAACGTTGACTTGATTTGGTTGTTTAAGAATGCTCTAATGGCATTGGCCCTATGTGAAAATGCCTTGGTTAGCATGGAGATGACTACTTGAATGACACCATAAAGAAAATAAGGGCAAGACTTGACGTTCCAGCACTTGCGCGATGTAGTCCACTAAACCAAGCCATCCGGTGATTCTCACGAGGGCGGTTCTGTTTATTCCACCCCAGACCACCCAAAATCATGGCAGTTTTTTGGCCTCTTTTCCTCACTGACAGAAGATTGTTTCCAAAATCTAACACGGTCCATGTGCAAAAGAGGTTTCGTGCTCGATAAGAAACCAACAGCTCATGAGCAAAAGCAAAATTAAAACAAATGAACATAAGTAATTGTTACGTCCAGGTTTTGTGAGGTATTTGTAACTGCTCTGTTTTTCAATCTTCGTAGGTTTTCTGTTCAGGTCTTCGTTGTTGGTATTTTGGAAGCTCTGAAGGGCGTTGAACATACTTTTGCTAATGCGATTTTTATAGTCGTCTTTTACAATTTCAAAGTCAGAAATGTCATAAAAATTGAGCATCTGATGAGATTTGGCATCTCCGTCACACAACATCCTGCTGTATACTAAACCCCAGTGTTGCGCTGATTTTGCGAATATGTGAGGCAGCGTGGTGGATTCAGGCTCTCGTCAATTTTTGGGCATGTATAGTTATTGGTATCATCTTAAAGCTTGTTCATTTGTCTTTATTTGGGTGAAAAAATATTCATTTATCTTGAATACAAGTCGAGATATTTGCGAATGAAGGGGGTGGGGGTCATCTGTTTTCAAAGATAAGATTAGTGAGAAAATGGCCGCCAAAGATTAGTTATTTCCTTAGCTTAAGAGTCCGTGGTAACTGAAAATTTACATTTTTTGTGCCTTTGATCAATGTTTTTTTTTCAGAAATATCCATACAGAAATTAGTTTTTTAATGGACATGAAAGGTGTGAGCCAAAAAAAAAAAAAAAAAAAAAAAATTCACAAACCTGTGAAAAATGCAAATTTCTTCACTTTGATTATTTTGACGAGAGCCTGATTCCACCACGCCTCACATATTGTTTCAGCCTCCATAGCTTTTGCACTTCCTTGTAAATTTTGCTGGCACTTTATTTGAGGGTGGATTCTCAAAGGCAAAATAAAAAAGCGCATGTCCGTGATTGTCACCTACTTCTGTATCTTTCTTCATTCGTGAATTTTTTTGGGGGGAAATGGGGTGAGAAGGAAGTTCATCCTCATGTAAAGTTTCCTCTTCACTATCACTTTCACGATATGTTCCTCGCTATACCTACACCCCTAATGCCTATCCATGTTCGAATTGTTGTGTGATGTGCTCAAGGATGTCGATGCCATTGCAGTAGCCTGTGGTAATCTTGATAAATTGAGGCTAGGGCCTCGAAGTATTTTGGAAAGGTGTTCAAAAAGCATTTTCTGAGCTTGATAACTGTTGAAACTGGGGTAGTGCCGAAACAGCACTCTCATCTCGTTGATTAGATTCTAGCATCAGCATTAGCAAATGTCATTGAAGGAGGCGGTTAGGAGGCTGAAATAAAAGAATGAATTGACTGTAGGGATTGATCTAAAATCTCTGTCTGTCTGTCTGTTTGTCTGTCTATATAAACACAAGCACAGTATTAGTGTAGAAGAAAATTAGACAGTAGAGGGAACATTGACCAATAATGAGTTTATCAGATAATACCTGGCGATAATATTGAGAGCTTTCGTTTTCAGTTTTCGTCTCGTAGTTGCAAGAAATAAAAAAGATAACCGTGCTATCACCTTACCTTTTCTCTTTATCTGTAGAGATATATATATATATATACATACATATATATATATATATATATATATATATATATATATATATATATATATATATATATATATATATATTATATACATGATATAAAATACGCTTGCAAATAGCTTGAATGGAAGAATGAATATCTGGTTCTGGGCCAAAGACATAACACGCACACACGGGTGAATGCGCTCACCCGCGCTCGCGCGCACACACACACGCACGCACACACACACACACACACACACACACACACACACACACGCACAGAGAGACAGAGAGAGAGAGAGAGAGAGAGAGAGACAGAGAGAGCGAGAGAGAGATAGACAGACAGACAGACAGAGAGTAAGAAAGAGAGAAAGAGAGAAAGAGAGAGAGAGAAAGAGAGAAAGAGAGAGAGAGAAAGAGAGAAAGAGAGAGAGAGAAAGAGGGAGAGGGAAAGAGAGAGAGAGAGAGAGAGAGAGAGAGAGAGAGAGAGAGAGAGAGAGAGAGAGTGTGTGTGTGTGTGTGTGTGTGTGTGTGTGTGTGTGTGTGTGTGTGACAGAGAGAGACAGAGAGACAGAGAGAGAGAGAGAGAGAGAGAGAGAGAGAGAGAGAGATTGAGAAAGGGAGGGAGAGGGAGAGGGAGAGAGAGAGAGAGAGAAAGAGAGAGATAAAGAGAGAGAGAGAGAGAGAGAGAGAGGGAGAGAGAGAGGGGGGGAGAATTCAATGTGCTATTATCCATCCACTTACTTTCCATCCACGCTGGTGTCTCACTCTCAACATTTGGTTGCTCATCAGTGTCGTTCCTGTTCTTTCAGGATCAGGAAGGTTGATCTAAGTCCACAGCTGGTGGTAGTTTTTTTCTAGTCCTTTTCTTCCACCATTGATCCCTTCAAGTTTACAACGACGATACAGACAGAACTTTTCCGGTCGTTTTCGCACAATTTTGATCTCCACACAGTTCAAGATTTTTCGTGCATGATATTCAAGAACTCGGTCCAAACTGCTGTTATGCTTTTTGTATTCACAACTGAATACTAAAATACGTACTTAGAATAAGTTAGAACAGAAATTTTCCGTAACTTTTCTGCATTCACGGTACAACCCTATTCAGATACTTGTGGGAGACTTCAAGGCTCGCCCAAACTAGGGCGTGTCGAGTGGGAGGGTTTTTGGCTGGTCAGTGAGTGGAGACATTGGCTTGTGGGGATGGGTGTACTGTTGGCTTACGATCGCTGAGTCAGATTTTCGTATACTGCCAATATTGAAAAGGCCTTCCTTCTGTGAAGGATATTGTTTCGAAAAACCACTTGGTTTCTTCGACTCTACGGAGCACTGTTGAGGGCGAAAGCTGAAGAGTTGGCTGTCGGCGGCGAGAATGAATCGGAGTACATGGCGTCCCGCACAAGACGTTTGTTACCGTAAAACGAAAAGATTGTGTTTTCTGGAATTTTTTGGTTTTTTTTTTGCGCAGTCACCCTGGTCAAGGCTAGAGGATAACTTAGATCGGCTGTTTCGAGCAGTTGTGCTAACTGGCTTCCAAAAAAAAAGGCCTGAACTTTTCCGACTCCGTGAAATCAAGTGCACGGGGGCTTAAAATTTACGAAACAAATTTCTCAAAAATCTCTTGTCAAGACCGTTAAAAAAAATGTGCAACAGCTTCTCACCGATCTGCCAGTCCGGCAAAATTCGGACTTTTTCAGGAATTGGATTTCCTGATTTATGCGGAAATTCGGTAGCTCTTACCGAGCTCTCGTTGAGGGCCGTATAACGCGGGGGAACAATCCCCATTTCGACGCCATGAGAGTGGGCTTTGGCCGACATCTTCGGTATTTGACCAGTTCTGGCATCTTCAAGTGCTCATGCACTGTTGGGGAGCTCATTCACAAAATGTGACTTGAAGTTAAACATGTTTTAAACTGCACCTGCACGTGCGCAGTAATATAGTTGCATATTTCATGACAACACATCATTCTCAGCTAAATAATAATTGAAACAGACATATTACTTGTAACTTAATTACATCAATGATCAAGTCCGAACTACTTTTGAATAGCCATTTTTCGAAATTAGAGATCACAATCTTCAAAATGATGTATAACATGACTGATTTCTGAGTGTGTGGAGAGCTTTATGTCCATTTCATAGTAGGACATTTTATGGCAAAAAATTGCGTTTTTTTTCAATTACAGGAAAGGGGGTGTCATCTTTGTGAGTGTTTTTGAACATGTTCTGCTATTGAAAGGGACATAAGACCTTCATTTTGGGAAAGTAGACATTTCAAAGTACTCGAATCCGTTAACAGCCCAATTTTGATCTGAGACTCAAAAAATGACGTCGTTTGACCATGGCCTTCCCCCGCATCATGCCTTAAACCCTGTTTGCCTTTAAACGGTACCCTCATGTATCAAATCATTTTTCCGTTTCTGAATATTTCGGTGAGTAATTCAAACATGTGGCTTGAAATCTATATTTGATCACCAACCTAATAACAATGAATGTTTGTAAAACTTTCTGTCTGCCACAAACTTGGAAAATTTCTTGCGACTCGTAATAGCTAAAGGGTGAGGGATGGGTGTTGGTTTTGAGAAAATAACGGAAAAATGTGGGGTGAGGTGTGGGAGTGGTGGGGGTCAGTTGACTCCGATCGCGTGATACACTGTTCGTTCGCAAATGTCACATTTGTTAGCAGGATTCGAGAATACTTTCCGTTCATCAACTATTTTGTATTTATACAACACAGAAGCTTTATCTTCCGAGGTTGATTAATGCATCTGGACAAAATGGGAATCCATAGGTGTAGGAAAGTAAATATTATATCGTTCGGGAAGCAGAATTGAGACTAATTCTTTGGCTTGCTTTCAGTTAATCGCGTTTCTGGACATCTTTTACTTAGAGAAACCATTAGTAAAGTCTTAGTTGTCTACGTCCCCCCCCCCAAAAAAAAACAAACAAACAAAAAAAAAACCCAACAACAACAACAACAACAATAACAACAACAACAACAGCAACAACAACAACAACAACAACAAAAACACAACAACAAACAACAACAGCAAAAATTAAAGATTAAAATAGCACTAATGTAAAAAGAAATGTCGGCATAGCGTGAGAGAAGAAAACACGGACGCCGAAGTGTATTCATGTATGTAAATAATGTGTGAGAGTTGGTGAACAGGTTTTTTGTTTGCGATTGTGTGTTTACATATGTTTGTGTGAGTGTGTTTGTGTGTGTGTGTGTGTGTGTGTGTGTGTGTGTGTGTGTGTGTGTGTGTGTGAGTGTGTGTGTGTGTGTGTTTGTGTGTGTGTGTGTATGTGCGTGTGAGAAAGAGAGTATGCACATATATCGTGCGAGTGCGTGTGTTTATGTGTATTTGTGCGCATGCATATACGTGTGTATGAGCCAGCGTAATAAAGACCATGATGGAGATTTAAAAACAAATATAATAAAATGCTTTTATGACGGAATGCAGGGCTCGGTCAAACGCTTCAAATTAGTATACAACATTGGGAACTCAAAAGGAAAAAGAATTTGTCTGATATTCATTTTAGAAAAATCCTCAGAATAGCTTTGCTCTAAACAGGGCGTAAGAAAAACCAACCCAATTTCAGCTTCATCCCCATTTTTGTAGCATGGCGCACTAGTTCAAGTTAAGCCACTAAAAAACCTCAACGATTGCCCTACTTTGCAAAACTACAGTGGCCTAACATACCAACACCAGTTAGGATATAGTTTTTCTCAAGTTTCCTTTGCTGAGATCATGGTTAAGATTGGTAAAGAGCAGAGAGCTTTTTGTATTGAACATTTCCTTACCAGCAACTCATTTCGTAAGTTTCATACAAGGTACGGAAATGATACTGTTAAAGTGCCCTGAAGGCTTCTTTGATGACAAGGGTGAAAATGGTCCATTAGTTAGGGCCTGTAGAGAATCAGAACTAAAAATTCCCAGACAAGACGACCACGAGGTGTTGGTGCAATTAAGACCATGGCGGTCGCTCTGATTCCACAAAGAGTTCTCTTTCTGATGTTGCAGCTGATCGTCCTGTCTGTCATCGATTACGGATTAGGCTGTTTCACGCTGTCCGACACACAGATCGCAAAGCTGGATCGTGGGCAGAATGAGGCGATGAGAGTAGTGCTAAGATGCACCAAGGATACTTCAATATTGTGCATGCGCTACTTGCTCAGTTTAAGTGGCTCCAGAGTATGCCATAGGATAGCTCAAGCAAAGGTGTATCCCCGTGTAATGGGCAAGAAAGATCATCCACTTCACAAGGCACTTCATGACAACAAGAGAGGCAGAATCAAAGGAGGGAAATCTTGGATGGCGGAAGCAGAGGATTCCCGCACAAAAATCTGTGTTCCTGAGAGTCAACCACTTGGCGAAGAATGGGAACAGGTGGGGGGAGAATAAAGGGACCTCATCAAGGTCAAAATAAGCATGGGCAGAGACAGAAGAAATGTTGCAGCTTCCATCAACGAGAGTGATATCAACGAGATTGCTGACACAAACTCAAAAGCAGGGGATCCTGTAATTTATACAGATGGCTCAGTGAAAAGAGATAGACAGCGAAGTGGATGGGGATTTGTTGCATTCGCCAACAATAAAATCATCAACAGTACATCTGTAGCCTGCAGCAGGGCTACATCAAGTATGCGAATGGAATTTGAAGCCATCACGAAAGCACTTGAATGGATGACCCAAGATCGCCACCACACAACCCATGTTGTTCTCATCTCTGATTCCATGTGTACCCTCAGAAGGAACGAAAAAGGTTTACTGAGAACAGAATAGATTCAACTGATCGAAGCAACGCCTATACGATCGTTCACATGGATTTTCTGCCCTGGCCATGTAGGCGTGAAGGGAAATGAAAAAGCAGACAGACTGGCTGGTGAAGCCACCTCAGTTGACATCTTGGTTCAACCAGACAGGGTTGAGATCACAAAATGTCTCTCTCGCCAGCTGACTGAGGAGGGGGATAGGGAGGCAGAGGCAAGTACTGCTGGGGAGAGGATAAAGGTTTTGGGAAAATCTGTCGTCCTTGCAGGAAAGAACAGAAGAACGTTCAACCAAATATGCACTGGCACAATCAGTGGAAGGACTCTCGGTTACATTTTGGAGAGAGCAACGGAGCATCAATGGACATGTCTGGAATGCAGGGATGTTGCTCACTGAAACAATGAACAATTAGCAATGATTATTCCACTGAAAAATGAAACAAATCTGCGTTGTTGTCCTTCACAGCGGAAGTGCCGGAACTGATATTTCGCAAGGCGCATTTTGTTTTGAGAGTATAGATCTAGACCTTCTAATGTTTTGCAACTCTCAAGATTTACAGCTCCATTCCAGTTGAGTGTAGAGTAGGCCACTGACTTTCAATGGATGTTAATGCACCGATCATTCCTTTCATAGAAAGGGGGCCCAGCTAGTAATATATAAATTGGAAGGGTATATGTGACATAGGAATTTGCTTCTACTTTTCGTCCAACCAGATAGATTTGTATAGTACGTATCTACGCTCTACAGCATGCACTATGTGATTTACAACACTATTAAAACCCCAACTTACCCTAAAGCACCCAGAAACGTTCTCGGCTTCCAGGGAAGCAAACGATTCTCATTTCAGCTCGTCGTTTGTCCCTGTCAGTACGTCTATAATGAAAACAACTTCAATCATGTTTTCCTAAGGACATATATTGATTTCATTCTCATCTCTGTCTTTATTGCCTGTTGTAAATAAGACGAGAATTCGTGTACTTCTTTGCACGCAGCCTTATTATAAGGAGGGAAAATGTTCTTAATAACGTTACCATAGCATTACAAAGCTCTATCTGTTCAGTACCTAGTTTTGAGAAATTTGGCGTAAAAAAGAAAATAGTTTCACAACATTTCTCAAGCTTTTTCGAATGCAGTTCTATGAATATCTTGATTACGACTCCGAATAATCTTAGGATTTTGATAGAGCAGATAGAACAATACTTGGTTTTTGACCTCAAGGTCTTAGTAACTTAAAACGGCTGAACATGTCAAATAGAAGGTTGTAATTTTAAAGTAATGAAATGTTAGCACATGCCAACCGTTTGTCTTGTTATACTTTTACGGTAGAGCAGGTACATCCATGTGCAGATATATACTTATAGTCTAGCCACATTTATTATTTTTAAAGTACTACCTTCTTCTCTGATTTTCATGCTTTAGTGCAAGTTTCACAAGTCTTGCAACACAGTAAGGTCATATAAGTGCAATGGGTTGGAAGTGTTGCAAAAGGGTAACAAACACAAACAAATTAATGTTTGAAAGGAAATAAGAAGTAAATAACACTAGAGACCAGCAAACCACCCACATACAGCTCCCCTCCCCCTTCTAAAGTCATCAACCTTAGCCATTCCATGAAAACAGAAACTGCAGTAACAACCCTAACGCGGTAATGATAACCTGCTGAAAAATCTTGATAGAGCTTTTTACCGCCACCCCTCTTTCCTTTTCGAACCGACCCCCCCCCTACAATCATAAGATATTAATTAAAATTAATATTTTGAAATATTGCAAACATGGCCCTTTGTAAATGTTGGTATAAAATACCACAGCAAGAACTACTTTAACTTTTCAACAACACATCTGAGATATATGCCAGGTCAGCAGCAGACAAAAACCAATGTTGCAACACATTTTGAACCATCAATATTATAAGGATAGCGAATTTTAACATTCCAAGTACACATTGTCAACTTGCTGCCTGCATATTTACGTTCCAGAGAAAGGAAACTGATTTGAAAGTCTGTTTGAACAGGGCATAATTATATGTATATTATATATA